>NC_091322.1:26059984-26132484 GCF_038502225.1 Cherax quadricarinatus | reverse complement strand
TAGTGACTGGTGGTGTAGAGGTGACCTGCAGCCTTAACAACCCTCGTGTAGTGACTGGTGGTGTAGAGGTGACCTGCAGCCTTAACAACCCTCGTGTAATGACTGGTGGTGTAGAGGTGACCTGCAGCCTTAACAACCCTCGTGTAGTGACTGGTGGTGTAGAGGTGACCTGCAGTCTTAACATCCCTCGTGTAGTGACTGGTGGTGTAGAGGTGACCTGCAGCCTTAACAACCCTCGTGTAGTGACTGGTGGTGTAGAGGTGACCTGCAGCCTTAACAACCCTCGTGTAGTGACTGGTGGTGTAGAGGTGACCTGCAGCCTTAACCCTCGTGTAGTGACTGCTGGTGTAGAGGTGACCTGCAGCCTTAACCCTCGTGTAGTGACTGCTGGTGTAGAGGTGACCTGCAGCCTTAACAACCCTCGTGTAGTGACTGGTGTAGAGGTGACCTGCAGCCTTAACAACCCTCGTGTAGTGACTGCTGGTGTAGAGGTGACCTGCAGCCTTAACAACCCTCGTGTAGTGACTGGTGGTGTAGAGGTGACCTGCAGCCTTAACAACCCTCGTGTAGTGACTGGTGGTGTAGAGGTGACCTGCAGCCTTAACAACCCTCGTGTAGTGACTGGTGGTGTAGAGGTGACCTGCAGCCTTAACAACCCTCGTGTAGTGACTGGTGGTGTAGAGGTGACCTGCAGCCTTAACAACTCTCGTGTAGTGACTGGTGGTGTAGAGGTGACCTGCAGTCTTAACATCCCTCGTGTAGTGACTGGTGGTGTAGAGGTGACCTGCAGCCTTAACAACCCTCGTGTAGTGACTGGTGGTGTAGAGGTGACCTGCAGCCTTAACCCTCGTGTAGTGACTGGTGGTGTAGAGGTGACCTGCAGCCTTAACAACCCTCGTGTAGTGACTGCTGGTGTAGAGGTGACCTGCAGCCTTAACCCTCGTGTAGTGACTGCTGGTGTAGAGGTGACCTGCAGCCTTAACAACCCTCGTGTAGTGACTGGTGGTGTAGAGGTGACCTGCAGCCTTAACAACCCTCGTGTAGTGACTGCTGGTGTAGAGGTGACCTGCAGCCTTAACAACCCTCGTGTAGTGACTGGTGGTGTAGAGGTGACCTGCAGCCTTAACAACCCTCGTGTAGTGACTGCTGGTGTAGAGGTGACCTGCAGCCATAACATCCCTCGTGTAGTGACTGCTGGTGTAGAGGTGACCTGCAGCCTTAACAACCCTCGTGTAGTGACTGGTGGTGTAGAGGTGACCTGCAGCCTTAACAACCCTCGTGTAGTGACTGCTGGTGTAGAGGTGACCTGCAGCCTTAACAACCCTCGTGTAGTGACTGCTGGTGTAGAGGTGACCTGCAGCCTTAACAACCCTCGTGTAGTGACTGGTGGTGTAGAGGTGACCAGCAGCCTTAACATCCCTCGTGTAGTGAGTGGTGGTGTAGAGGTGACCTGCAGTCTTAACCCTCGTGTAGTGACTGGTGGTGTAGAGGTGACCTGCAGCCTTAACAACCCTCGTGTAGTGACTGGTGGTGTAGAGGTGACCTGCAGCCTTAACATCCCTCGTGTAGTGAGTGGTGGTGTAGAGGTGACCTGCAGTCTTAACAACCCTCGTGTAGTGACTGCTGGTGTAGAGGTGACCTGCAGCCTTAACAACCCTCGTGTAGTGACTGCTGGTGTAGAGGTGACCTGCAGCCTTAACAACCCTCGTGTAGTGACTGGTGGTGTAGAGGTGACCTGCAGCCTTAACATCCCTCGTGTAGTGAGTGGTGTAGAGGTGACCTGCAGTCTTAACCCTCGTGTAGTGACTGGTGGTGTAGAGGTGACCTGCAGCCTTAACAACCCTCGTGTAGTGACTGGTGTAGAGGTGACCTGCAGCCTTAACATCCCTCGTGTAGTGAGTGGTGGTGTAGAGGTGACCTGCAGTCTTAACAACCCTCGTGTAGTGACTGGTGGTGTAGAGGTGACCTGCAGCCTTAACAACCCTCGTGTAGTGACTGGTGGTGTAGAGGTGACCTGCAGCCTTAACAACCCTCGTGTAGTGACTGGTGGTGTAGAGGTGACCTGCAGCCTTAACAACCCTCGTGTAGTGACTGCTGGTGTAGAGGTGACCTGCAGCCTTAACAACCCTCGTGTAGTGACTGCTGGTGTAGAGGTGACCTGCAGCCTTAACAACCCTCGTGTAGTGACTGGTGGTGTAGAGGTGACCTGCAGCCTTAACAACCCTCGTGTAGTGACTGCTGGTGTAGAGGTGACCTGCAGCCTTAACAACCCTCGTGTAGTGACTGCTGGTGTAGAGGTGACCTGCAGCCTTAACAACCCTCGTGTAGTGACTGCTGGTGTAGAGGTGACCTGCAGTCTTAACCCTCGTGTAGTGACTGGTGGTGTAGAGGTGACCTGCAGCCTTAACAACCCTCGTGTAGTGACTGGTGGTGTAGAGGTGACCTGCAGCCTTAACCCTCGTGTAGTGACTGGTGGTGTAGAGGTGAAGTGCAGCCTTAACATCCCTCGTGTAGTGAGTGGTGGTGTAGAGGTGACCTGCAGTCTTAACAACCCTCGTGTAGTGACTGCTGGTGTAGAGGTGACCTGCAGCCTTAACAACCCTCGTGTAGTGACTGGTGGTGTAGAGGTGACCTGCAGCCTTAACAACCCTCGTGTAGTGACTGCTGGTGTAGAGGTGACCTGCAGCCTTAACAACCCTCGTGTAGTGACTGCTGGTGTAGAGGTGACCTGCAGCCTTAACAACCCTCGTGTAGTGACTGCTGGTGTAGAGGTGACCTGCAGTCTTAACCCTCGTGTAGTGACTGGTGGTGTAGAGGTGACCTGCAGCCTTAACCCTCGTGTAGTGACTGGTGGTGTAGAGGTGACCTGCAGCCTTAACCCTCGTGTAGTGACTGCTGGTGTAGAGGTGACCTGCAGTCTTAACCCTCGTGTAGTGACTGGTGGTGTAGAGGTGACCTGCAGCCTTAACATCCCTCGTGTAGTGAGTGGTGGTGTAGAGGTGACCTGCAGTCTTAACAACCCTCGTGTAGTGACTGGTGGTGTAGAGGTGACCTGCAGCCTTAACAACCCTCGTGTAGTGACTGGTGGTGTAGAGGTGACCTGCAGCCTTAACAACCCTCGTGTAGTGACTGGTGGTGTAGAGGTGACCTGCAGCCTTAACAACCCTCGTGTAGTGACTGGTGGTGTAGAGGTGACCTGCAGCCTTAACAACCCTCGTGTAGTGACTGGTGGTGTAGAGGTGACCTGCAGCCTTAACAACCCTCGTGTAGTGACTGGTGGTGTAGAGGTGACCTGCAGCCTTAACAACCCTCGTGTAGTGACTGCTGGTGTAGAGGTGACCTGCAGCCTTAACAACCCTCGTGTAGTGACTGCTGGTGTAGAGGTGACCTGCAGCCTTAACAACCCTCGTGTAGTGACTGCTGGTGTAGAGGTGACCTGCAGTCTTAACCCTCGTGTAGTGACTGGTGGTGTAGAGGTGACCTGCAGCCTTAACAACCCTCGTGTAGTGACTGGTGGTGTAGAGGTGACCTGCAGCCTTAACAACCCTCGTGTAGTGACTGCTGGTGTAGAGGTGACCTGCAGTCTTAACCCTCGTGTAGTGACTGGTGGTGTAGAGGTGACCTGCAGCCTTAACATCCCTCGTGTAGTGAGTGGTGGTGTAGAGGTGACCTGCAGTCTTAACCCTCGTGTAGTGACTGGTGGTGTAGAGGTGACTTGCAGCCTTAACAACCCTCGTGTAGTGACTGGTGGTGTAGAGGTGACCTGCAGCCTTAACAACCCCCGTGTAGTGACTGGTGGTGTAGAGGTGACCTGCAGCCTTAACAACCCTCGTGTAGTGACTGCTGGTGTAGAGGTGACCTGCAGCCTTAACAACCCTCGTGTAGTGACTGCTGGTGTAGAGGTGACCTGCAGCCTTAACAACCCTCGTGTAGTGACTGCTGGTGTAGAGGTGACCTGCAGCCTTAACATCCCTCGTGTAGTGACTGGTGGTGTAGAGGTGACCTGCAGTCTTAACCCTCGTGTAGTGACTGGTGGTGTAGAGGTGACCTGCAGTCTTAACAACCCTCGTGTAGTGACTGGTGGTGTAGAGGTGACCTGCAGCCTTAACATCCCTCGTGTAGTGACTGGTGGTGTAGAGGTGACCTGCAGTCTTAACAACCCTCGTGTAGTGACTGGTGGTGTAGAGGTGACCTGCAGTCTTAACAACCCTCGTGTAGTGACTGGTGGTGTAGAGGTGACCTGCAGTCTTAACAACCCTCGTGTAGTGACTGGTGGTGTAGAGGTGACCTGCAGCCTTAACAACCCTCGTGTAGTGACTGGTGGTGTAGAGGTGACCTTCAGCCTTAACAACCCTCGTGTAGTGACTGGTGGTGTAGAGGTGACCTGCAGTCTTAACAACCCTCGTGTAGTGACTGGTGTAGAGGTGACCTGCAGCCTTAACAACCCTCGTGTAGTGACTGGTGGTGTAGAGGTGACCTGCAGCCTTAACATCCCTCGTGTATTGACTGGTGTAGAGGTGACCTGCAGCCTTAACAACCCTCGTGTAGTGACTGGTGGTGTAGAGGTGACCTGCAGCCTTAACATCCCTCGTGTAGTGACTGCTGGTGTAGAGGTGACCTGCAGCCTTAACAACCCTCGTGTAGTGACTGGTGGTGTAGAGGTGACCTGCAGTCTTAACAACCCTCGTGTAGTGACTGGTGGTGTAGAGGTGACCTGCAGTCTTAACCCTCGTGTAGTGACTGGTGGTGTAGAGGTGACCTGCAGCCTTAACATCCCTCGTGTAGTGAGTGGTGGTGTAGAGGTGACCTGCAGTCTTAACAACCCTCGTGTAGTGACTGCTGGTGTAGAGGTGACCAGCAGCCTTAACATCCCTCGTGTAGTGACTGGTGGTGTAGAGGTGACCTGCAGCCTTAACCCTCGTGTAGTGACTGGTGGTGTAGAGGTGACCTGCAGATTTAACATCCCTCGTGTAGTGACTGGTGGTGTAGAGGTGACCTGCAGTCTTAACAACCCTCGTGTAGTGACTGGTGGTGTAGAGGTGACCTGCAGTCTTAACAACCCTCGTGTAGTGACTGGTGGTGTAGAGGTGACCTGCAGCCATAACATCCCTCGTGTAGTGACTGCTGGTGTAGAGGTGACCTGCAGCCTTAACAACCCTCGTGTAGTGACTGCTGGTGTAGAGGTGACCTGCAGCCATAACATCCCTCGTGTAGTGACTGCTGGTGTAGAGGTGACCTGCAGCCTTAACAACCCTCGTGTAGTGACTGGTGGTGTAGAGGTGACCTGCAGCCTTAACAACCCTCGTGTAGTGACTGGTGTAGAGGTGACCTGCAGCCTTAACAACCCTCGTGTAGTGACTGCTGGTGTAGAGGTGACCTGCAGCCTTAACATCCCTCGTGTAGTGACTGGTGGTGTAGAGGTGACCTGCAGCCTTAACCCTCGTGTAGTGACTGGTGGTGTAGAGGTGACCTGCAGCCTTAACATCCCTCGTGTAGTGACTGGTGGTGTAGAGGTGACCTGCAGTCTTAACAACCCTCGTGTAGTGACTGGTGGTGTAGAGGTGACCTGCAGTCTTAACAACCCTCGTGTAGTGACTGCTGGTGTAGAGGTGACCTGCAGCCATAACATCCCTCGTGTAGTGACTGCTGGTGTAGAGGTGACCTGCAGCCTTAACAACCCTCGTGTAGTGACTGCTGGTGTAGAGGTGACCTGCAGCCATAACATCCCTCGTGTAGTGACTGCTGGTGTAGAGGTGACCTGCAGCCTTAACAACCCTCGTGTAGTGACTGGTGGTGTAGAGGTGACCTGCAGCCTTAACAACCCTCGTGTAGTGACTGCTGGTGTAGAGGTGACCTGCAGCCTTAACAACCCTCGTGTAGTGACTGGTGGTGTAGAGGTGATTTGCAGCCTTAACATCCCTCGTGTAGTGACTGCTGGTGTAGAGGTGACCTGCAGCCTTAACAACCCTCGTGTAGTGACTGGTGGTGTAGAGGTGACCTGCAGCCTTAACAACCCTCGTGTAGTGACTGGTGGTGTAGAGGTGACCTGCAGCCTTAACAACCCTCGTGTAGTGACTGGTGGTGTAGAGGTGACCTGCAGCCTTAACTCTCGTGTAGTGACTGCTGGGTTCGAACCCACGTTGGTAGCCGTCCAAAAGTGTGTCTTTGCTCCCAAACTATTATGACACGTTAAGTCACACGAGCAAGTTGGTTACCCAGGGGTGGAGAGCTTCTCTCTCACCCCCACTGGAGAAAGTGGTAACCTAAGTGGATCATGAATTTAGACCCTTTCTCCTCCTCTTAGTTAAGTGGTTGACCGGTTACTTTGGGGTAAGATTTTGGTTAAGTGGTGAAAGACCACAAGTGAGAAGATAGAAGGAGGAGAGAAGATAGAAGGAGGAGAGAAGATAGAAGGAGGAGAGAAGATAGAAGGAGGAGAGAGGATAGAAGGATAATTCCTTACATCTATGAAAATAATAGGTCAGGAATTCCCTATTTTCCTCCACCTCAGCTTTCCCTATATATCTCCTCCTCCTCTCTGCCTTCTTTCCTCCCCCCTTCATTCTTTCCCCACTCCCTCACCCCTTTTCCCCTCCCCCTCAGCATCCCCTCGTAACATCGTCTCACGGCATCGTTCGAGACATCTCAAACCTCCAAAATCAATTTTCATCTCAACCTCTCGTTCATTTTTCTCAGGAAGAGAGAGAGAGAGAGAGAGAGCTATCACATTAGCATTGTTTCCTCTGTGGTGTAAACTGGTTCAAGAGAAGCAGGGATACCCCCGAGAAGCAGGGATACCCCGAGAAGCAGGAATACCCCCGAGAAGCAGGGATACCCCCGAGAAGCAGGGATACCCCCGAGAAGCAGGGATACCCCCGAGAAGCAGGGATACCCCGGGAAGCAGGAATACCCCCGAGAAGCACGGATACCCCCGAGAAGCAGGGATACCCCCGAGAAGCAGGGATACCCCGGGAAGCAGGAATACCCCCGAGAAGCAGGGATACCCCCGAGAAGCAGGGATACCCCCGAGAAGCAGGGATACCCCCGAGAAGCAGGGATACCCCCGAGAAGCAGGGATACCCCCGAGAAGCAGGGATACCCCCGAGAAGCAGGGATACCCCCGAGAAGCAGGGATACCCCCGAGAAGCAGGGATACCCTGGACCAGATGAAGCAAATTCGGGAATCGCCGTAACCTATTGGGAATCGCTTAAGCTAGGAAAGGGAATGAACTAGGAATGGGAATGAGCTAGGAATGGGAATGAGCTAGGAATGGGAATGGCTAAGTAGAGCGATCAGCTGTCTTCCGGCGGGTTGATGGCGCAGACGGCAAGGAGTTGTGGGCAGAGGGAGTGGAAGAGAGAGAGAGGGAGGGTGGAGAGGGAGAGAGTGGAGGAGAGGGAGAGAGTGGAGGAGAGGGAGAGAGTGGAGGAGAGGGAGAGAGTGGAGGAGAGGGAGAGAGTGGAGGAAAGGGAGAGAGTTGAGGAAAGGGAGAGAGTGGAGGAGAGGGAGAGAGTTGAGGAGAGGGAGAGAGAGAGTGGAGGAGAGAGAGAGAGTGGAGGAGAGAGAGAGAGTGGAGGAGAGGGAGAGAGTGGAGGAGAGGGAGAGAGTGGAGGAGAGGGAGAGAGTGGAGGAGAGAGAGTGGAGGAGAGAGAGTGGAGGAGAGAGAGTGGAGGAGAGAGAGAGGGAGGGTGGAGAGGGAGAGAGTGGAGAAGAGGGAGAGAGTGGAGGAGAGGGAGAGAGTGGAGGAGAGGGAGAGGGAGGGTGGAGAGGGAGAGAGTGGAGGAGAGGGAGAGAGTGGAGGAGAGGGAGAGAGTGGGAGAGAGAGTGGAGGAGAGGGAGAGAGTGGAGGAGAGAGAGTGGAGGAGAGGGAGAGAGTGGAGGAGAGGGAGAGAGTGGAGGAGAGGGAGAGAGCGAAGGAGAGAGAGTGAAGGAGAGAGAGAGAGTGGAGGAGAGGGAGAGAGTGGAGGAGAGAGAGTGGAGGAGAGGGAGAGAGTGGAGGAGAGGGAGAGAGTGGAGGAGAGGGAGAGAGTGGAGGAGAGGGAGAGAGTGGAGGAGAGAGAGAGAGTGGAGGCGAGAGAGAGAGTGGAGGAGAGAGTGGAGGAGAGAGAGAGTGGAGGAGAGGGAGAGAGAGGAGGAGAGGGAGAGAGTGGAGGAGAGAGAGTGGAGGAGAGGGAGAGAGTGGAGGAGAGGGAGAGAGTGGAGGAGAGAGAGTGGAGGAGAGGGAGAGAGTGGAGGAGAGAGAGAGAGTGGAGGAGAGAGAGAGAGTGGAGGAGAGGGAGAGAGTGGAGGAGAGGGAGAGAGTGGAGGAGAGGGAGAGAGTGGAGGAGAGGGAGAGAGTGGAGGAGAGGGAGAGAGTGGAGGAGAGGGAGAGAGTGGAGGAGAGGGAGAGAGTGGAGGAGAGGAAGAGAGTGGAGAAGAGGAAGAGAGTGGAGAAGAGGAAGAGAGTGGAGGAGAGGGAGAGAGTGGAGGAGAGGGAGAGAGTGGAGAAGAGGGAGAGAGTGGAGAAGAGGGAGAGAGTGGAGGAGAGGGAGAGAGTGGCGGAGAGAGAGTGGAGGAGAGGGAGAGAGTGGAGGAGAGGGAGAGAGTGGAGGAGAGAGAGAGAGTGGAGGAGAGTGGAGGAGAGAGTGGAGGAGAGAGAGAGTGGGGGAGAGAGAGAGTGGAGGAGAGAGTGGGGGAGAGAGAGTGGAGGAGAGAGAGAGAGTGGAGGAGAGAGAGAGAGTGGAGGAGAGAGAGTGTAGGAGAGAGAGAGAGTGGAGGAGAGCGAGAGAGTGGAGGAGAGGGAGAGAGTGGAGGAGAGAGAGTGGAGGAGAGAGAGTGGAGGAGAGGGAGAGAGTGGAGGAGAGGGAGAGAGTGGAGGAGAGAGAGTGGAGGAGAGGGAGAGAGTGGAGGAGAGAGAGTGGAGGAGAGGGAGAGAGTGGAGAGAGAGAGTGGAGGAGAGAGAGTGGAGGAGAGAGTGGAGGAGAGGGAGAGAGTGGAGGAGAGAGAGAGAGTGGAGGAGAGGGAGAGAGTGGAGGAGAGGGAGAGAGTGGAGGAGAGGGAGAGAGTGGAGGAGAGAGAGAGGGAGGGTGGAGAGGGAGAGAGTGGAGGAGAGAGAGTGGAGGAGAGAGAGAGAGTGGAGAAGAGTGGAGGAGAGAGTGGAGGAGAGGGAGAGAGTGGAGGAGAGAGAGAGTGGAGGAGAGGGAGAGAGTGGAGGAGAGAGAGAGAGTGTGGTGGAGAGAGAGTGGAGGAGAGTGGAGGAGAGGGAGAGAGTGGAGGAGAGGGAGAGAGTGGAGGAGAGGGAGAGAGTGGAGGAGAGGGAGAGAGTGGAGGAGAGAGAGAGAGTGGAGGAGAGAGAGAGAGTGTCGGAGAGAGAGTGGTGGAGAGAGAGAGAGTGGAGGAGAGAGAGTGGAGGAGAGAGAGAGAGTGGAGGAGAGAGTGGAGGAGAGGGAGAGAGAGTGGAGGAGAGAGAGAGAGTGGAGGAGAGGGAGAGAGTGGAGGAGAGGGAGAGAGTGGAGGAGAGGGAGAGAGAGAGTGGAGGAGAGGGAGAGAGTGGAGGAGAGAGAGTGGAGGAGAGGGAGAGAGTGGAGGAGAGGGAGAGAGTGGGACAGAGTGAGAGTGGGTGAGAGAGAGAGGGAGTGTGGAGAGGTAGAGGGAGGGTGGAGAGGGAGAGAGTGGAGAGGAGGGAGAGAGTGGAGGAGAGAGAGAGTGGAACAGAGAGAGAGTGGAGGAGAGAGAGAGAGAGTGGAAGAGAGAGAGAGGAGGGTGGAGAGGGAGAGAGTGGAGGAGAGAGAGAGAGTGGAAGAGAGAGAGAGGGAGGGTGGAGAGGGAGAGAGTGGAGGAGAGGGAGAGAGTGGGGGAGAGGGAGAGAGTGGAGGAGAGGGAGAGAGAGGAGAGAGAGAGAGTGGAGGAGAGAGAGTGGAGGAGAGAGAGTGGAGGCGAGAGAGAGAGTGGAGGAGAGAGTGGAGGAGAGAGAGAGTGGAGGAGAGAGTGGAGGAGAGAGAGAGTGGAGGAGAGGGAGAGAGTGGAGGAGAGTGGAGGAGAGGGAGAGAGTGGAGGAGAGAGAGAGAGTGGAGGAGAGAGAGAGGGAGGGTGGAGAGGGAGAGGGAGGGTGGAGAGGGAGAGAGTGGAGAAGAGGGAGAGAGTGGAACAGAGAGAGAGTGGAGGAGAGAGAGAGAGTGGAAGAGAGAGAGAGGGAGGGTGGAGAGGGAGAGAGTGGAGGAGAGAGAGAGAGTGGAAGAGAGAGAGAGGGAGGAGGGAGAGGGAGAGAGTGGAGAGGAGGGAGAGGGAGAGAGTGGGGAGGAGGGAGAGGGAGAGAGTGGAGAGGAGGGAGAGGGAGAGAGTGGGGAGGAGAGAGAGAGTGGAGGAGAGAGAGTGGAGGAGAGAGAGAGTGGAGGAGAGAGAGAGTGGAGGAGAGAGTGGAGGAGAGAGAGAGTGGAGGAGAGAGAGAGTGGAGGAGAGAGAGAGTGGAGGAGAGAGAGAGAGTGGAGGAGAGAGAGTGGAGGAGAGAGAGTGGAGGAGAGAGTGGAGGAGAGAGAGAGTGGAGGAGAGAGAGTGGAGGAGAGAGAGAGTGGAGGAGAGAGAGTGGAGGAGAGAGAGTGGAGGAGAGAGAGTGGAGGAGAGAGAGTGGAGGAGAGGGAGAGAGTGGAGTAGAGGGAGAGAGTGGAGGAGAGGGAGAGAGTGGAGGAGAGGGAGAGAGTGGAGGAGAGGGAGAGAGTGGAGGAGAGGGAGAGAGTGGAGGAGAGGGAGAGAGTGGAGGAGAGAGAGTGGAGGAGAGAGAGTGGAGGAGAGTGGAGGAGAGGGAGAGAGTGGAGGAGAGAGAGAGAGTGGAGGAGAGGGAGAGAGTGGAGGAGAGAGAGAGAGTGGAGGAGAGGGAGAGAGTGGAGGAGAGAGTGGAGGAGAGTGGAGGAGAGAGAGTGGAGGAGAGGGAGAGAGTGGAGGAGAGAGAGTGGAGAAGAGGGAGAGAGTGGAGGAGAGGGAGAGAGTGGAGGAGAGAGAGAGAGTGGAGGAGAGTGGAGGAGAGGGAGAGAGTGGAGGAGAGGGAGAGAGTGGAGGAGAGAGAGTGGAGGAGAGAGAGTGGAGGAGAGAGAGAGAGTGGAGGAGAGAGAGAGAGTGGAGGAGAGGGAGAGAGTGGAGGAGAGGGAGAGAGTGGAGGAGAGAGAGTGGAGGAGAGAGAGTGGAGGAGAGAGAGTGGAGGAGAGAGAGTGGAGGAGAGAGAGAGTGGAGGAGAGAGAGTGGAGGAGAGAGAGAGTGGAGAAGAGAGTGGAGGAGAGAGAGAGTGGAGGAGAGAGAGAGTGGAGGAGAGAGAGAGTGGAGGAGAGAGAGAGTGGAGGAGAGAGAGTGTGGAGGAGAGAGAGTGTGGAGGAGAGAGAGTGGAGGAGAGAGTGGAGGAGAGAGAGAGAGTGGAGGAGAGAGAGTGGAGGAGAGAGAGAGAGTGGAGGAGAGAGAGTGGAGGAGAGGGAGAGAGTGGAGGAGAGAGAGTGGAGGAGAGAGAGAGTGGAGGAGAGAGAGAGAGTGGAGGAGAGAGAGAGAGTGGAGGAGAGAGAGAGAGTGGAGGAGAGAGAGAGAGTGGAGGAGAGAGAGAGAGTGGAGGAGAGTGGAGGAGAGAGAGTGGAGGAGAGAGAGAGAGTGGAGGAGAGAGAGTGGAGGAGAGAGAGTGGAGGAGAGAGAGTGGAGGAGAGAGAGTGGAGGAGAGAGAGAGAGTGGAGGAGAGAGAGAGAGTGGAGGAGAGAGAGAGAGTGGAGGAGAGGGAGAGAGTGGAGGAGAGGGAGAGAGTGGAGGAGAGGGAGAGTGTGGAGAAGAGAGAGAGAGAGTGGAGGAGAGTGGAGGAGAGAGAGAGAGTGGAGGAGAGAGAGAGAGTGGAGGAGAGAGAGAGAGTGGAGGAGAGAGAGAGAGTGGAGGAGAGAGAGAGAGTGGAGGAGAGAGAGAGAGTGGAGGAGAGAGAGTGGAGGAGAGAGAGTGGAGGAGAGAGAGTGGAGGAGAGAGAGTGGAGGAGAGGGAGGAGGTGTTGAAGACATCATTTATATTATGTATTATTTATATAATAATAATAATAATAATAATAATTATTATTATTATATTTATGCCGAAGACCTAAATCCGTAAGGATCATACAATTTTTTGTATAAATTAGTAAGGGGATAAGGTTTGATCCGAGGATGGGGGAGAAGGAGAAGGATGGGCAGCTCGAGCCCTGTGGATCAAGATCCCTCCACCAGTATCAAGAATCACCTCAAAAACAAGCAATAAAAAAAAAAACCGAGGCAAACACCGTAAAACACAAGGCTCTCTAACCACCCTGAAGCGCAAAGGAAAAAACCACACTCGCACGAGCAATAACAAAAAAAAAAAAAACACCATAACACGAATGTCATCTGATGAATGACTCATGCAGGTCAGTCAGTCAGTCAGTCAGTCAGCCACTCAGTCAGTCAGTCAGTCAGTCAGTCAGTCAGTCAGCCACTCAGTCAGTCAGTCAGTCAGTCAGTCAGCCACTCAGTCAGTCAGTCAGTCAGTCAGTCAGTCAGTCAGTCAGTCAGTCAGTCAGTCAGTCAGTCAGCCACTCAGTCAGTCAGTCAGTCAGCCAGCTACTCAGTCAGTCAGTCAGTCAGTCAGCCAGCTACTCAGTCAGTCAGTCAGTCAGTCAAGCGAGAGTAACACAATATTATAAGAACAAGAAGAAAAAGGAGAAGAAAGAATGAGCGCATCTGACAAGGAGAGACGGAGTCAGACGAGTATAAATTAGGATATATCGAGGCTTGATGTTTTCCCCCCGCCTCATTAGGAGGAGTAACCCCGGGGCCAGTAGGTTCCAATACTCAGCCACGACTTCCAACCCGCCTTCCTGGAGATCGTCTTTTGTCTCGGGATCAAAACATTTTGGAGTTTATAGCTGTGGCACCACCTCCTCTTCTTCCTCCTCCTCCTCCTCTTCCTTCCTTATCCTTCTGTTATGATAGTTTTCCTAAAAATCAGATCATGGAAAATAATTGTAGGTCGGTAAAGAAGGGATTTACAGGCAGCAGTGGGAGAAAACATACACAATAGTTCCTCTAGTGTCATTGCTCGTAATTTACGATTGCAAAAGTGGATTTAAAATTAAATAGCACGTGCCATAAAGGCCTTTCCAGGTCGTAGTCAAATTTTGGTGCACATTTTTAATTGCATTTACAACAAATTGCTCTGTATAAACGAGCTTTATAAGAGCTTACTGTATTTTAATACATAAAAATGAACAATTTAAGAGGGAAGAAGGCACTGGAAAATGTAGTGACTGGGTGAAGGAGGTACGTGGTGCATGGCTGGAGGTGCACTGTGTCGGCTGGTTGTGCAAGGCTGGAGGTGCACTGTGTCGGCTCGTGGTTATGCTATAATGATCGTGTCTCCGGCTCCAACACGGCCTCACAAGTACACCCAAGGGAAGAAAATCAGCAGTATTATTCTTGGTTTTATTTTGTTCACAAGACTGGAGAGACGTGATGGATGGACTCCTGGATAGGTTGTTCCTTCCCACGCTTCCTGTCTATCCTTGGGATGGGAAGTACCTTGATGCTTGTAGTGTGGCCTTGATCTAAGAGGTGCATTGATGCTTGCAGCGTGGTCTTGATCTAAGAAGTACCTTGATGCTTGCAATGGGCTCTTGATCTAAGGAATGAGAGCTGTTCTCCCCTTCTGTGAGGCCTTTACTAGGGGGTCTAGTGACAATTTCTGAAGAACCATTGTTGATTATAGCTTACACACACACACACACACACACACACACACACACACACGCACGCAAAAGCAGATAAAATACATCATAAACAAAAATTTGTTTCATACGAACTCCAAAAAAAACGACAAAGGAAAACACTGATGCCCCGACAAAAAGGAAAAAAATGAAGAAAAAAAAAAACAAATAAAAACAAAGACATCTACAAAGGTCCCCGGAACACGACGGCAACAAAGACAGCAGAAGCAAAACAAGGAGAGGCCTTCAGCTGAAGTTCAGGGCTGACGGTCGACAACGCGAGACTCTGCCTTTAAAATCATTCTCCGCGATCTCTTAAATTGGTACAACTGAGTGTCCTTAGGCACCAACCTCCTCCTCCTTCTTCTTCTTCTTCTTCTCCTCCTCCTCTCCTTCCTCTTATTCCTTCTCTTACCATGCTTCTCTTCTTACCGTATCTTTTACCTGCCTTTCTTCTGTCTTGCATCCTGTGCTTATTTATGTGTTTATTCCTCGTCTCCTTTTCTGTTTCTAACTCTTCCTGCATCTTCTCTTCCTCTTTTCTTCGCCTCCTCCTCCTCCTTTTCTTGAACCTCCTCCTGTCTCTTTTGCTCTCTTCTTATATTTCATTTAATCCATATCTTTATTCTATACTTTCCCATCCACTACATTCTCTTCTTTTTTAATTACTTGTTTCAATTCCTAATCCCTTATTTCCCACCTCCCTTTCTAAACTTCCTCCATTCCGCTTTGTCGCCCTACGCCTCTTCCTCTTCCATTTCTTCCTCTTCTTCATAGCCTCTGTTTCATCTGTCTCCTCCTCTATTGTCATCCCCTCTTCCTCCTCCTCCTCTTCCATATTTTCCTCTTTGTCGAATCCATCTTCCCTCTTCCTGCTTTTCCTCATCTTCTTTCGTTTCCTCTCTTCTTCTCCTTTTCCTTCTCCTTCTTCTCCTTCTCCTTCTTCTCCTTCTTCTCCTTCTCCTCCTCCTCCCTCTCCCTCCAGCAATGTCAAACAACGCATCACAGTCTTTGACGACTGTTAACGTACATGCGTCGCACACACGACGTACTGCAAACATTTGTTTCCGTCCAGTGCGAACACTAGGTGTACACAGGCATACACACGGTGCATGCATACACTGGCGGTATACATGCATACACCAGGTATAAACACGAATACTCCATTTGAATACATACACTAAACGACCCAATAACAAGTAAAGAGAAAACTATGTGGGTTCGATCCTCGTCAGCCAATCGCGGCGGCCATGGTGGGCTGGGTGGGTGTCCCATACGAGGTGGGCTGGGTGGGTGTCCCATACGAGGTGGGCTGGGTGGGTGTTGCATACGAGGTGGGCTGGGTGGGTGTTGCATACGAGGTGGGCTGGGTGGGTGTTGCATACGAGGTGGGCTGGGTGGGTGACGCATACGAGGTGGGCTGGGTGGGTGACGCATACGAGGTGGGCTGGGTGGGTGACCCATACGAGGTGGGCTGGGTGGGTGACGCATACGAGGTCGGCTGGGTGGGTATCGCGTACGAGGTGGGCTGGGTGGGTGTTGCATACGAGGTGGGCTGGGTGGGTGACGCATACGAGGTGGGCTGGGTGGGTGACGCATACAAGGTGGGCTGGGTGGGTGACGCATACGAGGTGGGCTGGGTGGGTGACGCATACGAGGTGGGCTGGGTGGGTGACGCATACGAGGTGGGCTGGGTGGGTGCACTGCTGTCAGATCATGACTTGCCGTGCTTGCAGCGGCGTCCTGATGACAGTGTCGTGCTTGTCGTGGGTTTTTGTGACATACACACACACACACACACACACACACACACACACACACCATGTGCATCACCTAGGTATCTTTACTCACAACGTTTCGCCAACCAATGGCTTATTCAGTTTATTGAGCAGATAATATACGTAGACAGCAGTTGTGTTCTACCTGGAGCTGTTGCTGATGTCAGCTCCCCTGCGGCCCGGTCCAAGACCAGGCTTCACGGCTGATCAGACCTTGATCAACCAATCTTTTACTGCCCGTCGCAGTTACTTAATTCCTGCTTCCTTTTTATTAGTTTCCCCAATCCTTACAGTTCTTCTTCTTTTATCTTAAGTCTCTTCCCTCCTTTTCGTCCTCCCCATTAATGGGCTCGGCGTCTGAAGTCTTCCGCTGCATTTATCAAATATTTGGCCGGGATAGAGAATTACAGAGAGCGGACTGGCCCCTTATTTCTTCCCTCACAATCCACCCCTATATGTTTCCATCCACTTCCACTACCTCTTCCATCCCCTCATCTCCCATCCCATTCAACCCTTCCCGACAGGTACCTCACCAAACACTCAGGGGGTAATTATGAGAGAGTTTACCTCCTGTTAAGTCCGAATGTGGCTCCTGACACGCCTGTAATGGCTCCTACCTCAGCGCCATCATTAGAAAGCAGACGGGAGCCGGTGGCGAGTGGCAGTGCAAGTCGTCGCAGGAAGAGCAGGAACGGCAGGGCTTTTGTCTAATGGAGTTTAATTACCAGGTTAATTAGGATATCGGGTTGTTTGCCGGGATAAGGTCATTATTTAAGGGTCTACATGTAAGGATCCCGCCGCCACCTCCGTCCCTGGCCCCTCAGGTAGTCTCCGCTGAAAGCTTGAGGGATGGTGCCTATTTATGACGCAGGCTAATTGCACCAAACAGGAACTAACCCTATAGTTGAGAAGCCGCCAATGTGTGTTTTTGTGTGTGTATGTATGTATGTATAATATATATATATATATATATATATATATATATATATGTATTTATGTATAACCTTTCCCTGAACGAATCTGCTTAGACTTCCTACACATTTCCGCAATACTGCAAGCTCCTGATGATGTGTTGATTGCAACACGAAAGGCCCAGAACTATCATTCAACTCCCTCTGTGGATGTTTTGCATCTTTTGTCGCTCGTTCGCCGGTTTGAACTTAGACCCTCAATGCATCCACTCAAATATCTCAACAACCTCGTCCACTGCTGTACCTACACTCAAAATACATACACACGTTCGCTCCTGCAGTGCCTATTAGGACACTTAAGTCATATTTACTGTCTTGCACTACTTATTCAGCTACCAGACACGCATTCTGCTCCTCCTACATCTTCTGATCCTTTGGGTTATGACTTGTTCATCTCCTTCCTCCTTCTCCCTCTTTCTCAGCCTCCGCCTTTCTCCACCTCCTCTTCCTCCTTCAAGTTGTTCCTACCAGACGCTCCTTGCTCGCGTTTTAAACAAATTCTTGCCTTTTTTAATCTCAATTTGACCGCCTACCGCAACGATATCTCCAAACACACAGCTAATGAGTGCTGAGTCCAGGTGACCCCCTCAGGCCACCTCAGACGCGAGACACCTACAGGCGCCTCACTGCGCGTCATACTCCAGACTCCAAAATTCGAAATTGATACCTAGATGTGCGTTTTTTTTTCTTTTGCTTAAGTCGATGTACCTAGATTTTTAATATACACAAATGCGTTTATTAGCAATAAATCACGCGTTTTTCGCCTCGTTATATTCTTTCGAAAAAAAGCAAAGAGTCTTTTTCAAAATTATTTTTTTGACATGAGAATTCAAAGTTGCTGTAAAATGAATTTTAACAGATACTTACTATAAAATTTTATATATATATATATATATATATATATATATATATATATATATATATATATATATATATATATATATATATATATATATACACTGAATTTATATCATTTCCCAGCATTGTATGCAAATAATTTTGGAGAATATTGCGCAGTTTTCATCACTAGAGTAATTAAGGAGCGACCATTAACAAAGTCTAGTCGCTGTTTGTTTCCATGTTAAACTAATTTTTCATAAATTTATGTTTTTTGGGCGTTCTGCATCATTTTTCTTTTCGGCTGAGAGCGAGGCGGCGTTGGTACGGCTGCCCCGGAGAACCTGACCTGTGGGCGGGGGAACTGTGGGCGGGAGTACGGTGGACGGGGCAACTGTGGACGGGGCAACTGTGGGCGGGGGAACTGTGGGCGGGGGAACTGTGGGCGGGGAAACTGTGGACGGGGAAACTGTGGACGGGGAAACTGTGGACGGGGAAACTGTGGACGGGGAAACTGTGGACGGGGAAACTGTGGACGGGGAAACTGTGGACGGGGAAACTGTGGACGGGGAAACGGTGGGCGGGGGAACTGTGGACGGGAGTACTGTGGGCGGGGGAACTGTGGGCTGTGGACGGGGGAACTTTGGGCGGGGGAATCTGTGGACGGGGGAATCTGTGGACGGGGGAATCTGTGGACGGGGGTGGACAACTGTGGGCGGGACAACTGTGGGCGGGACAACTGTGGGCGGGACAACTGTGGGCGGGACAACTGTGGGCGGGACAACTGTGGGCGGGACAACTGTGGGCGGGACAACTGTGGACGGGACAACTGTGGACGGGACAACTGTGGACGGGACAACTGTGGACGGGACAACTGTGGACGGGACAACTGTGGACGGGACAACTGTGGACGGGACAACTGTGGACGGGACAACTGTGGACGGGACAACTGTGGACGGGACAACTGTGGACGGGACAACTGTGGACGGGACAACTGTGGACGGGACAACTGTGGGTGTTGTTTGAGTTTGTGTTCACTTGGTGAGTTTGTTAGGTGAACAGTTTTCTGTGTTCACCAGATTATGATTTCGAGAGAAATGTTCTTCGATAAAATTCTTTTGTTGTGTGTTTGTTCCTACACCCACAGCTACAGCGGCACCCACACCCACTTAAACATCCACAATCCCTCATTCACGCCCACGCCCACTCCCACTCCCACATTTACGCACCTCCCTCCTCCAGTTCCCCCCTTCTCCCAAATCCAACAAAACCCTGTCACAAAAGCAGCCCTTATGTACTCCTTCTGTAAATCCTGGATTCGCTTCCTTTGATCCTCCATTCAGCATTATTTTGGCCTGGGTCTAGCTGCGACCTCCCAGGAGGGTGGAGGTCACAGATGTCACCTGGGGGTTAACAGAGGTCGTAAGACTCATGTCAAAAACGACCACAAGTCATTAGGACAACGTCCACGTTACGGAGGTACGTGTTAGTGGCAACTATAATGTAGATGCGAGGAAAGAAATAGGAAGAGGAGTCTACCTGGAGGTTGTTCTGGGGGTCAACGCCCCCGAGGCCCGGTCCATGACCAGGCTTCACGGTGGCTCAGGGGCTAATCAACCAGGTTGCTACTGCTGGCCGCACGCAGTCCAACGTACCAACTACAGCTCGGTTGGTCTGGTACTGACTTTAGGTATCTATTCAGTACCGTTTTGAAGACAGCCAGGGGTCTATTGGTAATCCCCCTTATGTATGATGGGAAGCTGTGGAAAGTCTTGGGTTCCTGACACTTACTGTGTGTTACGGTTCAAATCTTAATCTTTAGCCAGGTTAGTGCACTCCGTAACAAGACACTTCATAGAATGAAAGGATATGTTTCCAAACTTAGAAATGTAAGGCACAAATAATAGTTACTCAGTCTTTTCAAGTTTCTTTTTATTTAAAAGCTTAAATACTTTAGATATTCATAAATATCTATTAAATATCACTGTCAGAAACTTTCCTTCACACAAGAAAACTCTTAAATAGAATGTACATGTCAATATGGTCACTACACTTGACAATGATCAGAGGAATATTATCGCTTCCTCAATAGTAACATTACTTGTGTGCAAGTACATATATTGAGAATTAACACTTTTTCTGAGTAACTCCCTGGCATAAGGAATATATCACAAAGTTCTAAGCTTGACACTGGTCGTCACATCGTAACCTGAAGATAACAGTATATGATTGTCAGAAGACTTCACAATAAACCACAAGCTGGATCAGGAGTTTCTATAACCCAATTCTCTATCCAAGTGAGAATAAGGCGGAGTACTAGGAGAGTAGCTCAGTCAATGCACACTGAGTCAGCAGAGAGAGTGAACTGCCATATACAGTAAATTCCTTCATGACATCAACTCGTCAAAAGGGGGAGAGGATAGAGCGGTGCAAACTACCCACCAATGGAGATACCTTGTTATAAACCTTAGCCAGGAGTACCTATCTAACACATTACTCAATATATATATATATATATACATCATACCCGGGTATATTCCTAAATCAGATAATATTATAAACTAGTGGAATCTTTAATTTAGCTAATATTAAAGAAACCCAGAGTATAATATTAAGTGGATAATACATATAAATTAATCACATTATGACATTGGTCATAACACTGTGTTATTTTATAATGTATTCACGGCACTCTTGCTTTTCATTCGGGGAATGTTACATTGCAGCCGAGTCATATACTTTCGTAGGGAGTGTGCAGATTTGGAACCAGTCTCCCTAGGATTTTCTAGCTGTAAATTATGATGTACTTTTCTCTCCTACGTTTCAAGGAGTATAGGTCAAGGAACTTTAAACGGTCCCTGTAATTGAGGTGCTTGACTGTAGATATGAAATAACATTATAATCTTTGAAAATGAGATCCTCTGACATTATCACTCCTAAACCTCTCACATTTCTATAACGACTTAACGCCTCTGACTTAACTCTGTTTACCATTACTTTTTGTGTTCTGTTGGTCCAGTTACTTACTTTTCCAGTTATTCCTTTAGCACGCATTTTGTGCGCTATTACACCATGATCGCACTTGTGGAAAGCTTCCATAAAAGCTGTGTATACTACATCTGCATTCTCTTTGTTCTAACCCCAAGGGTGGGATTAGAACCCGCGATCAGAGAGTCACAAAACTCCAGAACGACGCGTTAGCCACTGGACTAGCTGGTCTAGTGGCTAACGCGTCGGTGTGGAATTTTGTGACTCTCTGATCGTGGGTTCTAACCCCAACCGTGATATGGTTCATCAGTTTATGATTATTTGCTGTTGCTCTGGTGTCACCTTTGTGGAGTGCGACTATATCCTCTGTTTTTAGTTACTTCGGGATGACCCCCTCGTGTCTAGGCTCTCTATAGCAAACTTAAGCTAATTTTACGAGTCTGAGCCTCAGACAGAATGCATGAGTTTTCAATAGCTTTTTCGAAGTCCATTGGAGTTAGGATTATGTCAGAAAATTTGGAGAAATTGGCAAGGTTTCGAGTCTCATTCACAAAAAAAAATGTTCGGAGTGTCGACTTTGAGTCTAATTAATAATTGTTCTCTAAATAAGGAGTCATATTGAAAGACTAGAGAGAATTGAAGGAAAATGATGAGGAAGAGGTGCAGACTGAGACGATATTGGGTGTATGGATATGGAGGGGGAGGAAGAAGGAAGAAAGGGAAGAAGAAGAAAGAGAAGACAAAGGGAGAAAAAATAATGAAGATGAGGCAGAGAAGTATGCTAGAGGAACAGGCAATGGCGATGATAGTAAGGCGAAGGAAGGAGGAGCAGCAGGAAGAGAAGGAGGAAGATGTGCAGCAGGAGGGGAAAGAGGAGGAGGAGGATCATAAGTACAAAGGTTTAAGTGACACTACTTATAACTGTAGTAAGTCTCCAAGCCTTCGTCCTGTGCCTTATGACTGATCTCCTCTGAAATAAATTGGAGAGTTTTGTTGCAGGTGAAGGAGGTCTTTTGATTCAAGCAATCGGAGCTATCTTTTCCCTTCTTTCGGATCAAACCTAATTACCTCAGGTTGTCTATGACCCTAAGAATTTAGCTCTTCCCCATTAATATACATAATCCTCAACTTCTTACCCCATCTTTAAGTTTCCCATTGTAAACCAAATCATTCATGGGGACACAGTGTCGAATGCCTTTTGGTAACCGTTTATAAGAAGCGATTCCCCAGGCTTTATTTTACGATTAAAACCTTTCCGATCCTTCAAGATTAAAACCTTTCCGATCCTTCAAGATTAAAAAGTTTCCGATCCTTCAAGATTAAAAAGTTTCCGATCCTTCAAGATTAAAAAGTTTCCGATCCTTCAAGATTAAAAAGTTTCCGATCCTTCAAGATTAAAACCTTTCCGATCCTTCAAGATTAAAAAGTTTCCGATCCTTCAAGATTAAAACCTTTCCAATCCTTCAAGATTAAAAAGTTTCCGATCCTTCAAGATTAAAAAGTTTCCGTTCCTTCAAGATTAAAAAGTTTCCGATCCTTCAAGATTAAAAAGTTTCCGATCCTTCAAGATTAAAAAGTTTCCGATCCTTCAAGATTAAAAAGTTTCCGATCCTTCAAGATTAAAAAGTTTCCGATCCTTCAAGATTAAAAAGTTTCCGATCCTTCAAGATTAAAACCTTTCCGATCCTTCAAGATTAAAAAGTTTCCGATCCTTCAAGATTAAAAAGTTTCCGATCCTTCAAGATTAAAACCTTTCCGATCCTTCAAGATTAAAAAGTTTCCGATCCTTCAAGATTAAAAAGTTTCCGATCCTTCAAGATTAAAAAGTTTCCGATCCTTCAAGATTAAAAAGTTTCCGATCCTTCAAGATTAAAAAGTTTCCGATCCTTCAAGATTAAAACCTTTCCAATCCTTCAATATTAAAAAGTTTCCGATCCTTCAAGATTAAAACCTTTCCGATCCTTCAAGATTAAAACCTTTCCGATCCTTCAAGATTAAAACCTTTCCGATCCTTCAATATTAAAAAGTTTCCGATCCTTCAAGATTAAAACCTTTCCGATCCTTCAAGATTAAAACCTTTCCGATCCTTCAATATTAAAAAGTTTCCGATCCTTCAAGATTAAAAAGTTTCCGATCCTTCAAGATTAAAACCTTTCCGATCCTTCAAGATTAAAAAGTTTCCGATCCTTCAAGATTAAAAAGTTTCCGATCCTGCACAAGACAGAAAAGAAAGCATAGTAGGGTTATTGAAGCTAAAACCTTGGGTAGCTTCAAATTTAAGCTAGAGAAATACATGAGTCAGAGGGGCTGAATTTCAGTGGAATTTTCACACCATGGGTTATCAAACCTTATTCTTTGGGTGGCATTTAAAAATGGGTTGGGCAAATACTATTGGGTTTTTGGTTTGTGGAGGACTTGCCTAGTATGGGCCAGTAGGCCTGCTGCAGTGTTCCTCCTTTCTTATGTTCTAGTATGGGCCAGTAGGCCTACTGCAGTGCTTCTCCTTTCTTATGTTCTAGTATGGGCCATAAGGCCTACTGCAGTGCTTCTCCTTTCTTATGTTCTAGTATGGGCCATAAGGCCTACTGCAGTGTTTCTCCTTTCTTATGTTCTAGTATGGGCCAGTAGGCCTACTGCAGTGCTTCTCCTTTCTTATGTTCTAGTATGGGCTAGTAGGCCTACTGCAGTGCTTCTCCTTTCTTATGTTCTAGTATGGGCTAGTAGGCCTTCAGCAGTGCTTCTCCTTTCTTATGTTCTTGTATGGGCTAGTAGGCCTTCAGCAGTGCGTCTCCTTTCTTATGTTCTTGTATGGGCCAGTAGGCCTGCTGCAGTGCTTCTCCTTTATGTTCTTATGCCCCAGTGTTGCAATACGCAAGCGTTTTAATTACTGCACCTTGCAACGGGGGAAAAAATTTCTTCTCGTAAATTAGATGCAAATGCCTCTCTGCAAGGAGTAAAGCAACCGTTCTCCATTACAAGAAAAACAAAAATACTTCCCCCCCCCCATCCCCAAGCCTGAGGAGAAAAAAAATATATAAAAATATGATTCCCAGCAACAAAATCTCAGGGCAGACAGACTATGACAAAAGGCTTTTCCTAACAGTCTCCCCCCCCCCCGTTTTTTTTTTCTTTCTCTCTCTCTCTTTTTTTTTTTTAACCTCCTCTTCTTCCCCAACAGCTGAAAATGATGGTATGCAAATATATCCCGACAAGACGGGAAAACCCAAAAAGGTTTTCCTTGCCAGAGTTACAACGGATAATTCCTCTTGATGAAGCGGGGGTTTGCGGCCACATGTGTGAAGAGTTGCATTAAATATATATATATATATATATATATATTTTTTTTTTTTTCCGCCGGCAGCTTATGAGAGAGTTGTTTCTTTCTCGTGGGGGGGGAAGGGAGGGGAAGGGGGAGAGGGAGTGGGAGGGGAGGGGGAGGGGCAGAGGAGAGGGAGGGGATGAAAAGGGGGAGGGGGAAGAGGAGGCGTATGGGAGGGGGAAGAGGAGGGGGAGGGGGACGGGGAAGATTAATACTTTAGTATTATGATAATTCTGAGAGCGATGTATTATTGGTGGAGGGTAGCGGGGGGGGGGAGAGGTAGATGTGTGTGTGTGTGTGTGTGTGTGTGTGTGTGTGTGTGTGTGTGTGGTGGCGGCTATGACGTACATTTGTTCATTATTTTTGAGTCTGCTTATTATTTAATTAACAATGTTCATTGTTAGGATTGTTATTGTAACTAGGGATGCTTACTGTTAGGATTATTATAACCAGGTATATTTACTGTTTGACAACTGATGTAACTTTCACAGCTTCTGTTGTAATAACCTACATTATTCTCTCTTTAATATTTGCCATTTTAATTCTGTTCGATATGTTAGTAACAGAGGAAAGTGGCGGCCCTTGCCTGGCACTGTCTACATCACGTTAGTGGGTGGATTTATTGTATCAACCTGTCCCTCTTCCCACACTCGCTCAGTAGTCAGCATTTTGCTGCCAGCCGGGGAAGAAAGTAAGCTAGAGTGCTCTGCCTCCATGCACACATAGCCTCACATGTTTATACCTTTTTATATTATCTCATTTTCTGGGGATTTTGAATTTTTGTGTATTGTCTTGTGCCTGTAAACTATTTTCAATGTGTGGACTCTGTTTTTTTGAGATCCTTAGAGAGTGTTGCAACCCCTGAATGGGTTACAATGTATATGATGTGTATTATATGTATATAATGTATATTACTTTTTATGTAATTTTATATTGCTTATATTTGCGATAATAGCTAAATCGTGAATATATTGCTTTATATTATTATTTGTCTTAGTTGCTTTTGTTAGGTAGGATGTAATACATATATTATGTGCTCAAAGTTCAAGTCTTGATTGTCTAACAACTGTAATTATCGCTTGTGGCTCGTTACTCTGCCGGCTTCTGTTGCTAGGCAGCAACTGTCCACGGAGCTATCACGTGATCGAGGGGGGTGATCTCACCTTGCCTGAAGTATTCAGTCTGGTCTAGACTCGCTTGGTGGTTGGACGTATTCTTGACAAGACGAGCCTAAATCTCCCTTATTGGCCCTTGTTGGAAGATCGTCTCTTGACTCATTATTGTTGTAGGTTCTGTGGGACTCTGTTCACAAAACATTGTATAGACTTAGTGATTTTCGACGTTGTACTGAGGTTGTGTGTCGCATAGACACTCTGAGCAACTCAGGTCCTGAGCTGTAGCTTCTGACCTAACTTGTACTGGTATCTGTGTATTATCACATTCGGGGATTTTCTTATGCTGAACTTAGATTCAGTAGTATGGGAGTTTTGTGACTTTTGTGGAGGATCTGCTGATGGTCCCTACTTAGCGTCGTTATATTATCTCCTTGTTCCTGATTGTGTCGCAGTTGCTTGTTATATTGCTATTGGGCTTAGCATTCTTTTTATTGTTCAAGCAGACTGTTCTGACTGCCAGTCGGTCAAGAACTTAGTTTATGAGAGGACTTTGTCAGTCACTTGTTTAAGTCTAGTCGAGTCGTGAGACATAGCGAACTACTTAGAGCACTTACACACATACACACAAACTTATTTGTATATTGCATTATTAAATATTAATGTACCAGACGGTACTTTAGACTTAGAAATGTGATATGTGCTTTCAGCACACTAATACTGTACACGAGAGAAGTGATTATTCTTATTTTGTTGATATTGATTTAATTTAATTTGATATACGCCTAGACAACTTAATTATTAATAAATTTATTAATTTTTAATTTCTCTAGTTAGTAGCCTATCAGTTGTAATCCTGAAGCACTATTAATTCTTATTGAATTCTAATGGATAATTGGACAAGGATACTGACTAATTGTTACGAAAACCCAGTAATAGGCTGGATGCTAGAAGGGCAGTCCTTTCTAGTATTCACTGGAGATCTCTAAGATTTTTAGAATCGCGTTTTTTGTAACAGAAACCTAAATACTCATATACGTTGACCTTTCAGCAGTAAGGTCCAGTATGGACTCTTTCATTTTAACTGCGTTGTTTACCTTGCCACTGGGAGGAATGAGACACGAGAGTCAGCTGAATCAGATTTTGAATTAGAGACGTCCCCATGTGCAGGCAATAATATATCACCTATCATTACTCTGTCTAAGCTGTGTAATTTCCATGATATCTTAGACACGTGTACAGCAACTGGGTAAATTTATTTGTAGACGCTTCGCCATCCAGGGGCTTTATCAATACAGATTCAAGGACATAATGAGAAGACTGTAGAACTATAAGCAAAAGACGAGGTAATCAGTCCCTCAGCTTTGGAGATGGTGAAGTGCAATGTAGTCTTCGAGGAGAAACGTCTACAAATAAAGATACCAGATGCAAGTATTTGTGTTATACATTGCTTTGATTGGACTTGTCTATAACTGAGGGAAGGAGTCTCAAGGAGATGTTTTCTGCATGGCGAGTAGTGAGTGGACACAGAGTGCTTGCCCAGCTTTCTTGGACTCGTCCTATGCTAAGATTGAATGGAATCTGTCTCTGATTACCTTGTTGGTGTCTACTCACTGAGCTACGTGAGAGTAATGTATAACAAGACGGTATCTGCACACACACACACACACACACACACACACACACACACACACCTCAACACTTACTCGAGTCTTAATTAAGAGTATTGCGTGATTTATTCTTATATAATTAATCCAGTGCTGGACATAGACTAGTTATCATTTGTAAGTTATCCTTATATATATATATATATATATATATATATATATATATATATATATATATATATATATATAAACACTGATCTCTGGCTGAAGGAGACTCGAACCTACGAACCTTAGGACAAGGTACGCAGTGCTTTACCAATCTACCCACACTGGACAATACCTTGGCGTGTAGCAGAGCTACACGTTTGATCCAAGGCAGCCAGCTTTCAGGGAGAAGGCTTACAGCTTTTCATCTCATCCCCTGCATGCATCAGCCTTACTAGAGATTTGAACAATGCAAGGAATTCGCGAGAGCATGCGAAATATACACAAACACTGATCTCTGGCTGAAGGAGACTCGAACCTACGAACCTTAGGACAAGGTACGCAGTGCTTTACCAATCTACCCACACTGGACAATACCTTCGCGTGTAGCAGAGCTACACGTTTGATCCAAGGCAGCCAGCTTTCAGGGAGAAGGCTTACAGCTTTTCATCTCATCCCCTGCATGCATCAGCCTTACTAGAGATTTGAACAATGCAAGGAATTCGCGAGAGCATGCGAAATATACACAAACACTGATCTCTGGCTGAAGGAGACTCGAACCTACGAACCTTAGGACAAGGTACGCAGTGCTTTACCAATCTACCCACACTGGACAATACCTTGGCGTGTAGCAGAGCTACACGTTTGATCCAAGGCAGCCAGCTTTCAGGGAGAAGGCTTACAGCTTTTCATCTCATCCCCTGCATGCATCAGCCTTACTAGAGATTTGAACAATGCAAGGAATTCGCGAGAGCATGCGAAATATACACAAACACTGATCTCTGGCTGAAGGAGACTCGAACCTACGAACCTTAGGACAAGGTACGCAGTGCTTTACCAATCTACCCACACTGGACAATACCTTCGCGTGTAGCAGAGCTACACGTTTGATCCAAGGCAGCCAGCTTTCAGGGAGAAGGCTTACAGCTTTTCATCTCATCCCCTGCATGCATCAGCCTTACTAGAGATTTGAACAATGCAAGGAATTCGCGAGAGCATGCGAAATATACACAAACACTGACCTCTGGCTGAAGGAGACTCGAACCTACGAACCTTAGGACAAGGTACGCAGTGCTTTACCAATCTACCCACACTGGACAATACCTTGGCGTGTAGCAGAGCTACACGTTTGATCCAAGGCAGCCAGCTTTCAGGGAGAAGGCTTACAGCTTTTCATCTCATCCCCTGTTTGTGTATATTTCGCATGCTCTCGCGAATTCCTTGCATTGTTCAAATCTCTAGTAAGGCTGATGCATGCAGGGGATGAGATGAAAAGCTGTAAGCCTTCTCCCTGAAAGCTGGATGAATTAGTCAAACAATTTACTTCCACTAATCCATCTTTACCTTACATGTATGGACTAATAAAAACACACAAACCAGGGAATCCAGTCAGACCAATTATTAGCTCCATAGGGTCAGTTTCATATAAATTATCCAAATGGCTTGTTGATATTTTGAGCCCTATTGTTGGCAAAATTTCTAACTTTAATGTTAAAAACAACATAGACCTGGTTGATAAATTAAGCTCCTTGACTGACTTAAATGATTTTAACATGGTTAGTTTTGATGTTACTTCCTTGTTTACGAAAGTTCCTGTTGATGATTTATTAAGTTTCTTATCTGAAGAACTCGTTAACTATGATTTACCATTGCCAGTTCCTACTATCATTAAACTTATTAAACTTTGCATTGTTGATGCAAAATTTGTATTTAATGATAAGTTTTACACTCAGAAGTTTGGTATGGCAATGGGAAATCCTCTTTCACCTGTTCTTAGTAACCTATAGATGGAATTTTTTGAAACAAGGTTGCTTAACACAATCCTCCCTAATAGAGCTAAATGGTTCAGATATGTTGATGATATTTTGTGTCTTATGCCCAAAAAATGTAGATATACACCATTTCCTTGGAAAATTAAATAGCTTAGCCCATTCTATAAACTTTACTGTTGAGTTTGAAGAAAATAACTCATTGCCTTTTCTAGATGTTTTAATTATTAAGGGTAATAATGAATTCAAATTTAAAATTTACAGAAAACCTACAAATAACTGTTCCTATGTCCACTATTATTCCTCGCATCAAGATAGAATCAAACTGTCTGTTTTCTCATCAATGTTTTTGAGAGCTTTACGAATTTGTAGTCCTGAGTTCATAGATGAAGAAATATCCAAAATTTATGAAATAGGTAATTATTTAAAATACCCAAGAAATGTAATTGATAAATCTTTTAAAGTTGCTAGAAACACTTTTTATAATCCAAAAAGGGACAACCAGCCTTATTCAACTAAAAATATGTTGGTTCTCCCTTACCATGAAAACTTGGTTGATATGCCTTCTCTTCTTAAGACTTTTAATATTAAAGTTGTATTCAAAAATCTTGATACAGTAAAAAAAACTTTTGATAAAGAATTCCCCCCAAAATGCTGATGGATGTGTCTATAAGATTCCTTGTAAAATTTGCGATAAAGTTTATTACGGTCAAACTGGTAAAAAATCTCGAACTAAGATTAAAACAACATAAATATAGCATTAGAACTGGACAAGATTCCAATGCTCTATTTATTCATGTAAGGGATTTTAACCATCCAATTGATTTTCAAAAAGTTGAGAAAGTAGTATCAAGCAAGTCCATGGTCGACAGGAATATAATTGAATCTTGTTTCATAAAAAGCAGTTTTGACAATAATATGAATATTTCCTTTGGTTTATATAAATTAGATCCATTTATAATTAATAGAATTTGGGAAGAATTTAATAATACACTGGACAAATAATAATTTTTTAAATTTTCTTGGGTAGAATAGCTTGGGGGGTGAGTTGTGCAAGGGACCTATCCAAGTTGGGTCGCCGCGCGTCACGTGTTTAACCGTTGTGGGATCTGATAGTGAGGTGCTGGCCGGACCACTTATATAGCTTCCTTGGATGCTTCACTTTCATAGTTCCTTGATAATGTGAGTAGTCACGAAAGCGCTTGGAATTTCTCTATTCTTTCAGAGTGGTTGTTTTGCATATGTATATATATATATATATATATATATATATATATATATATATATATATATATATATATATATATATATATATATATATATATATATATATATATATATATATATATATATATATATATATATATATATATATATATATATATATATATATATATATATATGTATATATATATGTATATATATATATATATATATATATATATATATATATATATATATATATATATATATATATATATATATATATTTTTTTTTTTTTTTTTGTAAGAGATAACTTTATTCAATACATATTAGTTCATTACATATATTTCCAAATCAATAGCATGAAGACGAGAAAGTGAGGGGGATAAGGAAGAGGGGAAGAGAGGGGAAGGAAGAGGGGGAGGGAGTAAACGATTCCAGGGATCCGTGTATATGCAAAAAATTTCGAAACAAAAAAATTTCGAGACAAACTTTTTTGAAGACCAGAATTAGAATATTAGATTTAGAAGCTGTGCTGTGTCCAGCTATATATATATATATATAGCTGTGCTGTGTCCAGCTATATATATATATATATATATATATATATATATATATATATATATATATATATATACGTATATATATATATATATATATATATATATATATATGTGCTGTGTCCAGCTATATATATATATATATATATACGTATATATATATATATATATATATATATATATATAGCTGTGCTGTGTCCAGATATATATATATATATATATATATATATATATATATATATATATATATATATATATATATATATATATATATATATATATATATATATATATATATATATATATATATATATATATATATATTATGCCGTTTTTTGTATATATTACGCCCTAAGATAAGCATTTATGCTATGACATCTTCTGACTCCCAAGCATACCTTCTAGCTCCCAGGGATACCTTCTGGCTCCCAGGCATACCTTCTGGCTCCCAAGGATTTCTTCCGGCTACCAAGTATACCTTCTGGCTCTCAGGGATACCTTCTGGCTCCCAGGGATACCTTCTGGCTCTAAAAGATACCTTCTGGCAAAAAGAGATACCTTTCTGGCTCCCAGGGATACCTTCCGGCTCCCAAGCATACCTTTCTGGCTCCCTGGAATACCTTCTGGGTCCCAAGCATACCTTCTGGCTCCCAGGGATACCTTTCTGACTTTAAGAGATATCTTTTGGCTCCCAGGGATACCTTCTGGCTCCCAGAGATACCTTTCTGGCTCCCAGGGATACCTTCTGGCTGCCAGGCATACCTTCTGGCTCCTAGGGATACCTTCTGGCTCCCAGTGATACCTTTCTGGCTTTAAGGGATACCTTTTGACTCCCAGGGATACCTTCTTGATCCAAGGGATACCTTCCGACTTCCAGGGATATCTCTATGGCTTCAGGGATACCTTCTGGCTCCCAGGGATACTTTTCTGGTTCCCAGAGATGCCTTTCTGACTCCCAAGGATACCTTTCTGGCTCCTAGGGATACCTCTCTGGCTTCCAGGGATACCTTTCTGGGTCTCAGTTATACCTTCAGGGTTCCCATTGATACATTTCTGGCTTCCAGAGATACCTTCTGGCTCCCAGGGATATCTTTCTGGCTCCCAGGGATACCTTCTGCTCCCAAGGATGCTTTTCTGACTCCAAGGGATACCTTCTGGTTTCCAGGGATACTTTTCTGGCCCCAAGGGATACTTTTCTGGCTCCAAGGGATACTTTCTGGCTCCCATGGATACCTTTCTGGCTCCCAAGGATACCTTCTGGCTCCCAGGAATACCTTTCTGGCTCTCAGGGATACTTTCTGGCTCCCAGGGATACCTTCTGGCTTCCACAGTCACCGACCGAAATACAAGAAGAGAGATCTTAAGTAATTTTCATGAATATTTCCTTGTAATCCTCTCTCTCATTCTCTCTCTCTCTCTCTCTCTCTCTCTCTCTCTCTCTCTCTCTCTTTCTCTCTACTTTTCCCATGGGTAAATCTTCTTACTATTAGGATTTCCTCCCTTCCTCCCTCTTTTCTTCCTTTCCTTCTGTTTCTCCCCCCTTCTTTCCTTGCTATCCCTCCATTCTCCCTTCCTTTCTTACCATATTTTCCTTCTTCCTTTTTTCTCACTGTCCTTCCCTACCTCCTGCCTTCTTTATTTCCCTCCTTCCTTCTTTACCCCTCTCGCTCCCTCCTTCATTCTTTACCTCCCTCCCTCCTTCCTTCTTTACTTTCCTCCCTCCTTCCTTCTTTACTTTCCTCCCTCCTTGCTTCCAAGACGCCTGAAAGGAGGTGGTCCCCCTGGGAGCCTTGTTAATCGAAGTCAGCGTTGAAGGGCCTCAGATAAGGCGTGTTTGGTGCGGCGGGCAGCGCCTCCCGGGACCAGCCCGACAAAAGCCGAACGTGTTGCTTCGAAATTAAAACAGATCAGAGATTCGACTCTCCATCAAGGTGGGTGGGGGGGAAGGAGGAGGAGGAGGAGGGGAAAGAGGAAGGGAAGGGGGGGGAAACAGAGAGAGGGAGAGGGGGGAAGGGCCACTCCATTGTTAGAGGGGAAACACGGCATTGGAGAAAAGAGCCAACAAAGGCGAGCCGGTGTCAGGGATTTGTAGATTGCGTTGTCGAACTAATGTTGGAAGCCATTGACTTGGCATTTCTCCGGGTCGTGTTTTAAGTTGGGCGACTTACAGACGTCTGCCACTTCGATTACCGCTGGTGTTTGAGACCTGAAGAGGAGGAGGAGGAGGGGGGGAGGAGAAGAAGGAGGGGGAGGGGGAGAGGGGTAGTGAAGATGCAGGTGGTTGTGTTAGTGGTGGTGGTGGTGGTAGTTGTAAAGATACCACCACCACCACCACCACTACTACTACTACTACTACTTCTACTACCAGCATTACCACTACCACTACTTGTTCTTCCTCTCTTGGTCTCGTCCCTGTCCTCCTCGCCTGTTTATACTGGCTCACTCACTCTCTTCCGTCGGTGTGACTTTGTAAATGATCCAAGTCAGACCGAAACGTCGTAAGCTCCTGTCTCCTAAGTGCGAGATATTTGTGCATTGTTCCAGTCACAATATTGTGATTTTTTTGTTCTTTATGTCACCCCCCCCTCTTCCCCCCCCCCCCTCTCTCTCTCTCTCTCTCTCTCTCTCTCTCTCTCTCTCTCTCTCTCCGCATATTTTCATCAGTACGAACAATGCTACAGATAAAGGTAACTCTTAATGATTTGTCCAGGAACTCCAAATAACTAATATTCAATATTTAATTAAAACTAAACTATCCACAGCACTTCCTGTGAACCAATAAACATTCCCGAACATCAACAAACACCTGAGCTCAGCCATGACTTCAAGCACGCAAATAATAATGTTTTTTCCAAATAGGATTTATTCAGTATACGATAATATAATGCAACAAACAGCTCACTCGAAATTGAGTCCATATAAACATGTGTTCCTATTATACAGTAACATGAGTAAATTCCCTTATTAGTCAGTGAAAGATAAATAATATAAATGATATGTTAATTAAAGATACATAATTGTATTTAAATGTATTTAGCTGAAGTTAATGGGATTATTTATTTACCAGTACACACGTGCTGGACAGTTATACATTATTAGGGAGGTACATAGTATGCATAATATGTATTAATGTATACATATGGTCACGACAGGATTAGCAGAACCCTTTAAGCATACCAAAGACATGTATCTCATACCACGAGCCAGGTATCTCATACCACGAGCCAGGTATCTCATACCACGAACCAGGTATCCCATACCACGAACCAGGTATCTCAGAGAGTGAGAAACAAGTGTGTAGGTCAGCCTGGGTTGTGTGATAACCATAATTTTTAAAGGGGGGAGGGGAGTGGAGGGGTAAGCCAGTGGAAGGCCTCGGTCAGATAACCAAAAGCTCTAACTGCGGATTATCAAATGACTAAGACCCGCGTCAGGAAACACTTGATCTGTTTCCTGACAAACCTTACCTAACCTAACCTGGGTTGTGAATGACTTTGTACAGACAGTTCAACTGACGTTGGTCCACATACAACCCAACATCATCTTGGGAGTTTGTACCTGCAGCAGACGTTGTTATGGCACATTACCTCACATTCCACAACATTCGTGGCACTACACACTTTATGCCACGGTTGAAAGTAGATCAAGAAATAGATAAAAGAAAACGCTGTCCATGCAATCCACTGGGCCAGGAAAAATACCTCTCCAGAGCCCAGTTGAAAATTACTGAAATGAAACGACCGTAAATCTTCATTTCTGAAAAAAAAATTAACAGTGTCTCGCTTGATAAAGAAATTTGGATTCACGGAAAGGACTTGACTTAAAAAAAAAAAGTATGAGTCTATGAAAAGCAAGAAGGTACAATACCGTGACTGGAACAATACACAAATATCCCTTATGTAGGGGAAAGAATCGTGTGACAACGGGTCACTTTAAGCTTCTTTCCCCTACGTTCGAGTTATTTGTGTAAGACTTTTCACCTGACCGATTGATAGTGATAACCAGATCACATGTAAACATTACCAAATATTACAAGAAAATAAGTGAATTTTGTCATTTATTATCGTTTATCTTAGTACCTTGTAGGTGGGTGTACCTTGTAGATAGGTGTACCTTGTAGATAGGTGTACCTTGTAGGTAGGTGTACCTTGTAGGTGTGTGTACCCTGTAGGTGTGTGTACCTTGTAGGTGGGTGTACCTTGTAGGTAGGTGTATCTTGTAGGTAGGTGTACCTTGTAGGTGTGTGTACCCTGTAGGTGTGTGTACCTTGTAGGTGTGTGTACCTTGTAGGTAGGTGTATCTTGTAGGTAGGTGTACCTTGTAGGTGTGTGTACCCTGTAGGTGTGTGTACCTTGTAGGTGTGTGTACCTTGTAGGTAGGTGTATCTTGTAGGTAGGTGTACCTTGTAGGTGTATGTACCCTGTAGGTGTGTGTACCTTGTAGGTGTGTGTACCCTGTAGGTGTGTGTACCTTGTAGGTGTGTGTACCCTGTAGGTGTGTGTACCTTGTAGGTGTGTGTACCCTGTAGGTGTGTGTACCTTGTAGGTGTGTGTACCTTGTAGGTGTGTGTACCTTGTAGGTGTGTGTACCCTTTAGGTGTGTGTACCTTGTAGGTGTGTGTACCTTGTAGGTGTGTGTACCTTGTAGGTGTGTGTACCCTTTAGGTGTGTGTACCTTGTAGGTGTGTGTACCTTGTAGGTGTGTGTACCTTGTAGGTGTGTGTACCCTTTAGGTGTGTGTACCTTGTAGGTGTGTGTACCCTTTAGGTGTGTGTACCTTGTAGGTGTGTGTACCTTGTAGGTGTGTGTACCCTTTAGGTGTGTGTACCTTGTAGGTGTGTGTACCTTGTAGGTGTGTGTACCTTGTAGGTGTGTGTACCCTGTAGGTGTGTGTACCTTGTAGGTGTGTGTACCCTGTAGGTGTGTGTACCTTGTAGGTGTGTGTACCCTGTAGGTGTGTGTACCTTGTAGGTGTGTGTACCCTGTAGGTGTGTGTACCTTGTAGGTGTGTGTACCCTGTAGGTGTGTGTACCTTGTAGGTGTGTGTACCTTGTAGGTGTGTGTACCTTGTAGGTGTGTGTACCCTTTAGGTGTGTGTACCTTGTAGGTGTGTGTACCTTGTAGGTGTGTGTACCTTGTAGGTGTGTGTACCTTGTAGGTGTGTGTACCTTGTAGGTGGGTATACCTCTTGTTCACTCTGCAACACAGTAGCGACTTAATACTGCATAAACAACATCATTAGCAGAGTCTGTGCTTAAATTGTTGACAGTGCGCGACCTCCTACCTTGAGCTGTGCTAAACTCTACCAAGATGTCCGATATTACAATAGATTTGGCCGAGAAAGTATATAGTTTATTTTACACCCCTTATCCATCCTGTGGACGGAAGCGCCAGAGCATACAAATGCACAATAGGCCTAGGAACTAGGCCTCAGTGGGATTAATAGGTTTACCTCTGGATTTATATTTCCATCTTGTCTAAAATGATGCGAATAATTTTAAGATATCTTCCTTAATTTGTCCGGAATATTATTTTAAATAATAAGATATCTTGGCATATCAAAGAGGTTATTATACCGTCTCTGGGAATATCATAATTTATAGCCAGTTCATCTGTTATATAAGATATCAAAAGTTTTCTGTAGTTTGTCGGTGTGTGTGTTAGTGGTGGTGGCGGGGGTGGTTAGTGTGGGGTGATGGTAGTGGTAGTGTGGGTGATGGTGGTAGTTAATGTGGGATGGAGGTTGTTAGCAGGTAGCGAAGGTTGTTTGTGGGAAGTGGATAGGAAAAGGGAAGAAAAGGGGAGGGAAGGAAGAGAAGGGATGAGTAGGGTTAGGGTAGGGGAGGAGGAGGAGGAGGAGGAGAGAGAAGAGTAGAGTTAGGGAGAGAAGGGGAGTGGAAGAGTGGAGAGAGGAGAGGGTGAGAGAGAGGGGGGAGGGTGTGCTAGGAGAGGAGAGGGTATGGGAGGGGTAAGGGGAGAATAATGAAGGGGAGAATAATGAAGGGGAGCAAATATTGACAACTACTGAAGTACAGTGAGGAGAGACACTGTTGACATCTTCTCTAATACCAGAAAACAAACAGGGGAGACAACACCGTGGGAATGGATCAAGAATGGATCTGGACGGGAATGGATCAAGAATGGATCTGGACGGGAATGGATCAAAAAGGGATCAGAAATGTATCGAGAGCGAATCAAGAATGAATCAAGAACGGATCAAGAAGGGATTGGGAATGAGTCAAGAATGGATCAGGAATAGATCGGGAATGAATCAAGAATGAATCGAGAATGAATCAAGAATCTTCAGAAGTTACTGAAGGGGGGTGGGGGTGGTAGAGTGACAATCTAGGGGGAATCTAAGGTGAGATAAACACGATGGCAATGGGTGGGAATCATGGGGAGGAGAGGGGAAATTTGAAAAAAAGAGAGAATGGGGCAGTAACTTGAAAATGGGCTTCAGGCACTAATGGGAATGGGGGAAAGGAAGGGGAAATCTTCGAAAGAGAAAGGGATGTAAATGGGGAAATATTTTGAAAGGGGCGGTGAAAACTACAATGAAAGTAGGGCTAAGATTGTCTTTTATGCTAGAGGGTGAGGGGAACCAGGGAAGGGAGAGAGGGAAGGAGGGAGGGAGGGAAGGAAGAAAGGGGAATGAAGAGAAAAGAGGAATGGGAAGGATATTAAATAGGAATGGTCTGAGTACAACAGAGACGACAAAATTACAGATTTTTTTTGGAAGGAATGGGAATGGGAATGGGAATGCTGAAGAAAACATAGGCTAGAAATTATGTGACTGGGCCTATTATGTGACCTGTACGTTTTGAATCCCATTAAGAAACACAGTAAACTTTAAGCTTGGTCAGAGGGTATTAAGGTCGGTGGTATGGTACCAGCTTGGCCAGGTGGTATTAATCTTGGCATGATGGTACCAAGCTTAATACCACCTGCTGGAGCTACATCAAAGGCTATGAGATAAGAGTTATTATTATTATTACTACTATTATTATTATTACTACTATTATTATTATCATTAGTAGTAGTACTATTATTATTATCAGTAGTAGTGGTATTAGTGGTAGTATTAGTATTAGTAGTAGTAGTAGTAGTAGTAGTGGTAATAGTAGTAGTAGTAGTGGTAGTAGTAGTAGTAGTAGTTGTAGTAGTAGTAGTAGTAGTAGTAGTGGTAGTAGTAGTAGTAGTAGTAGTAGTAGTAGTAGTAGTAGTAGTAGTAGTAGTAGTAGTGGTAGTAGTGGTGGTAGTAGTAGTAGTGGTAGGAGTAGTAGTAGTAGTAGTAGTAGCAGTAGTAGTAGTAGTAGTAGTAGTAGTAGTAGTGGTAGTAGTAGTGGTAGTAGTAGTAGTGGTAGTAGTAGTAGTAGTGGTAGTAGTAGTAGTAGTAGTAGTAGTAGTAGTAGTAGTAGTAGTAGTAGTAGTGGTAGTAGTGGTAGAAGTGGTGGTAGTAGTAGTAGTGGTAGGAGTAGTAGTAGTAGTAGTAGTAGTAGTAGTAGTGGTGGTAGTAGTAGTAGTGGTAGTAGTAGTAGTAGTAGTAGTAGTAGTAGTAGTAGTAGTAGTAGTAGTAGTAGTAGTGGTAGTAGTAGTAGTAGTAGTAGTGGTAGTAGTAGTAGTAGTAGTAGTAGTAGTAGTAGTAGTAGTAGTAGTAGTAGTAGTGGTAGTAGTAGTAGTAGTAGTAGTAGTAGTAGTAGTAGTAGTAGTAGTAGTAGTAGTAGTGGTAGTAGTAGTAGTAGTAGTAGTAGTGGTAGTAGTAGTAGTAGTAGTAGTAGTAGTAGTAGTAGTAGTGGTAGTAGTAGTAGTAGTAGTGGTAATAGTAGTAGTAGTAGTAGTAGTAGTAGTAGTGGTAGTAGTAGTAGTAGTAGTAGTAGTAGTAGTAGTGGTAGTAGTAGTAGTAGTAGTAGTAGTAGTAGTAGTAGTAGTAGTTGTGGTAGTGGTAGTAGTAGTAGTAGTAGTGGTAGTGGTAGTAGTAGTAGTAGTAGTAGTGGTAGTAGTAGTAGTAGTAGTGGTAGTAGTAGTAGTAGTAGTAGTGGTAGTAGTAGTAGTAGTAGTAGTGGTAGTAGTAGTAGTAGTAGTGGTAGTGGTAGTAGTAGTAGTAGTAGTAGTAGTAGTAGTAGTAGTAGTAGTAGTAGTATTAGTAGTAGTAGTAGTAGTAGTGGTAGTAGTAGTAGTAGTAGTAGTAGTGGTAGTAGTAGTAGTAGTAGTAGTGGTATTAGTGGTAGTAGTAGTAGTAGTAGTGGTAGTAGTAGTAGTAGTGGTAGTAGTAGTAGTAGTAGTAGTAGTAGTAGTGGTAGTAGTAGTAGTAGTAGTAGTGGTAGTAGTAGTAGTAGTAGTAGTAGTAGTAGTAGTAGTAGTAGTAGTAGTAGTGGTAGTAGTAGTAGTAGTAGTAGCAGTGATATTATTATTTTTATTACTGTTATTCAAGTAGTCGTGCAGCGCCTGAGGAACACGAGTAGTCAAGATTGATCCAATGAAACGGAGGATGCGCTCCATGCCCCTGGATCAAGAACCTTCCCCTCCACTCCCCTTCTCTTGTCTGGTAGGGGAAGACCAGACGAAAGAAAGAAAAATCTCACCACGAAGACTGAAAAAAAAAAATATAGAAGGCGGAATCTCAAATCCCTAAACTCAAGTTAAATAGCAAATGGAACCCAATACCTTTCATGTCGCTGCTCATTTGAAGGACATTAGAGGCAGGAGAGGGGATCTAACCCCCCTTCCCCGTCTCTAACATATGCAAGAGTTGTATCGCTTATTTTAACGTTCGTTTATATTGTCTGTCTCTGGGAGATGCAGAGGAGACGACTGGTGATCCTTCCCTTCTCCTGACTCCCGTATTTCGTGTCTTCCCTTCTCTCTCTCTCTCTCTCTCTCTCTCTCTCTCTCTAAATAAGCATTAAATAAAAAAGTATCTTCCGTATAACTTAGATTTTTCAATGAGAAGCTCAAGAAACATCGTTAGAAAAGAGCTAGCAAAGGATCTTGAGGAAATTAAGACAGGAAGAAACTAGCGGATCTATCATCCATCGCGAAGTGTAAAGTCAAATCTCCCACTTAGGAAAGGGGTTCTGCTACTTAGGAAAGGGGTTCTGCTACTTAGGAAAGGGGTTCTGCTACTTAGGAAAGGGGTTCTGCTACTTAGGAAAGGGGTTCTGCTACTTAGGAAAGGGGTTCTGCTACTTAGGAAAGGGGTTCTGCTACTTAGGAAAGGGGTTCTGCTACTTAGGAAAGGGGCTCTGCTACTTAGGAAAGGGGTTCTGCTATTCTTAGGAAAGGGGTTCTGCTACTTAGGAATGGGGTTCTGCTACTTAGGAAAGGGGTTCTGCTACTTAGGAAAGAGGTTCTGCTACTTAGGAAAGAGGTTCTGCTACTTAGGAAAGGGGTTCTGCTACTTAGGAAAGGGGTTCTGCTAATTAATTAGGAAAGGGTTCTGCTACTTAGGAAAGGGGTTCTGCTACTTAGTAAAGGGGCTCTGCTACTTAGGAAAGGGGTTCTGCTACTTAGGAAAGGGGTTCTGCTACTTAGGAAAGAGGTTCTGCTACTTAGGAAAGAGGTTCTGCTACTTAGGAAAGGGGTTCTGCTACTTAGGAAAGGGGTTCTGCTACTTAGTAAAGGGGTTCTGCTACTTAGGGAAAGGGGTTCTGCTACTTAGGAAAGGGGATTTCTGCTACTTAGGAAAGAGGTTCTGCTACTTAGGAAAGAGGTTCTGCTACTTAGGAAAGGGGTTCTGCTACTTAGGAAAGGGGTTCTGCTACTTAGTAAAGGGGTTCTGCTACTTAGGAAAGGGGTTCTCCTACTTAGGAAAGGGGTTCTGCTACTTAGGAAAGGGGTTCTGCTACTTAGGAAATGGGTTCTGCTACTTAGGGAAGGGGTTCTGCTACTTAGGAAAGGGGTTCTGCTACTTAGGAAAGGGGTTCTGCTAATTAGGAAAGGGGTTCTGCTACTTAGGAAAGGGGTTCTGCTACTTAGGAAAGGGGTTCTGCTACTTAGTAAAGGGGTTCTGTTACTTAGGAAAGGGGTTCTCCTACTTAGGAAAGGGGTTCTGCTACTTAGGAAAGGGGTTCTGCTACTTAGGAAAGGGGTTCTGCTACTTAGGAAAGGGGTTCTGCTACTTAGGAAAGGGGTTCTGCTACTTAGGAAAGGGGTTCTGCTAATTAGGAAAGGGGTTCTGCTACTTAGGAAAGGGGTTCTGCTACTTAGGAAAGGGGTTCTGCTACTTAGGAAAGGGGTTCTGCTACTTAGGAAAGGGGTTCTGCTACTTAGGAAAGAGGTTCTGCTACTTAGGAAAGAGGTTCTGCTACTTAGGAAAGGGGTTCTGCTACTTAGGAAAGGGGTTCTGCTACTTAGTAAAGGGGTTCTGCTACTTAGGAAAGGGGTTCTGCTACTTAGGAAAGGGGTTCTGCTACTGAGGAAAGGGGTTCTGCTACTTAGGAAAGGGGTTCTGCTACTTAGGAAGAGGTTCTGCTACTTAGGAAAGAGGTTCTGCTACTTAGGAAAGGGGTTCTGCTACTTAGGAAAGGGGTTCTGCTACTTAGTAAAGGGGTTCTGCTACTTAGGAAAGGGGTTCTCCTACTTAGGAAAGGGGTTCTGCTACTTAGGAAAGGGGTTCTGCTACTTAGGAAAGGGGTTCTGCTACTTAGGAAAGGGGTTCTACTACTTAGGAAAGGGGTTCTGCTACTTAGGAAAGGGGTTCTGCTACTTAGGAAAGGGGTACTGCTACTTAGGAAATGGGTTCTGCTACTTAGGGAAGGGGTTCTGCTACTTAGGAAAGGGGTTCTGCTACTTAGGAAAGGGGTTCTGCTACTTAGGAAAGGGGTTCTGCTACTTAGGAAAGGGGCTCTGCTACTTAGGAAAGGGGTTCTGCTACTTACGAAAGGGGGTCTGCTACTTAGGAAAGGGGTTCTGCTACTTAGGAAAGGGGTTCTGCCACTTACAATAGGGCTCCTGCTACTTACTATTTCGTTTCATTGAAGTTCTAGGTCTTAGAGTGTACTTCCACTTCCTGAAGTGCTGCCAGTCAGGGTAAGTGGTTCTGTAACTTAAGTGGCCCTGATACTTTAAGGGGTACTAACACTTAAGGGTACTTCCACTTAGAGGGTCCATTTAGAGAGATCACTGATACTGCTGTTGCAATTACTGTTACTGCAGTTACTTTACTTGTTGTTAAGTCTGTTGTTATTACTAGTACTACTGTTGATACTACTACTACTACTACAACTACATTTGATACTACTATCTCTTCTGCTATTTCTACTATTATTGCGACTGCTAATACTTCGGTTAATACTGCTGATTCTCTATCACTGTAAATCTACTGCTGCTATTGCTGTTAGTACTGTTGCTGCTGCAATAATTGCTGCTGTTATTGCTGCTGTTGTTGTTGTTGCTGCTGCTGCTGCTGCTGCTGCTGCTGCTGCAGCTGCTGCTGCTGCTGCTGCAGCTGCTGCTGCTACTGCTCCTTCCCTTTCCTCTCCTTCACCTCTCCTCCAGTTGTTTGCCAGTGTCTTGGTATTGTTTGCCTGCTCCTCTAGAGTGTAGTGTTACTCCAGAAACGAGTAGTTGTGTGTGTGTGTAGGTATTGCCAAGATCACTCATGTGTTGACTTCTGGGCCTCAGTGGATGATATTTGTGTTGCAGTGGAACGTATTAAATTAGTGTTGCTCACATGTTGATTATGTTGATCATGTGTTGATGACGGATCAGTTACTGATCACTGGTTCTCAGGAAGAGAGGGAGAGAAAATTTGGGTATATGGTTCTGGGGAGGAGAGATGGGGAGGAAGTTGTTGGGAAAGATGATGAGGTGGGAGGACGATGGGGAACAAGGAGGAGAGACCTCACCCCAGCAAGCAGTACTCCCCATGGTAGTTATCACTAACCACTAACACCCACTGTTAACAGCCTAATTAACCCTTCCATGTCATCATCATCATCATCATCATCATCATCATCTCTCTCTCTCTCTCTCTCTCTCTCTCTCTCTCTCTCTCTCTCTCTCTCTCTCTCTCTCTCTCTCTCTCTCTCTCTCTCTCTCTCTCTTTCTCTCTCTCTCTCTTTCTTTCTGTCCTCTGTCTCTGTCTCTCTTTCTCTTCCTTCTCATTCCTTAATTTCCCAAACTCTTTTCCTCCAGCTTCTTGCCTTCTCCTTTGTGTCTTCTTCCTGTCCTTCTATACGCTTTATTCCTTTTTCTCTGTTTCTTCGTCTTTTTTTTTTCTTCCGAGGGTTCCTCTCCCTTCCTTCGTCCCCTCTCTCTTTTTCCTCCTATTTTCCACCATCTTCAACCCTCGTTATTACTTCCTTTCCTTTTCTTACAATTTCTCATCTCTTCTTCCCACATCATCTTCCCCTTCTCTCCCATTTCCTCACCCCACCTTTACCCCTCCCTTCCTTCTCCCTCTCCCTACTCCCATCCCATTATCTCTCCCCTCCTCCTATCCACTCCCCTCTCCCCACTCTCCCCGCTGGGATCTCCCCACAGCCTCTTGGGCTGCTGGTGTCAATGTCCAAAGATGCAAATATGGGCGGGTGGGCTGCAAATATGGGTGGGTGGGTGGCAAATATGGGAGGGAGGGGCGGCAGGTGTCCCCTTCCTTCCTCATATCCGTTCTTAAACACAGTTCCATGAGGCCTCCAGAGCAAACATTATCAGTTCATCAATTATGTAAATTTACTCCTCTGTTTGCGTGAAGGAGCATGGGAGAGGGAAGGTAGGAGTGTGGAACAGGAGAGAGAAGGAATGAAGGAGTGTGGGGCAAAAGATGGATTAAATGAAGGAGTGTGGGACAGGAGAGAGGGACTTAAGGAATGTGGGACAGGAGAGACAGAGAAGGAAGGAGTGTGGGACAGGAGTAAGGGACAGGAGTAAGGGAGATGGAATGAAAAAGTAAAGGACAGTGAAGGAGAGGGAATGGAAGAGTGAAGGGAAAAGGGAATTAATGAGGGAGGGAGTCTCCCCTCTGTTGTGTGGGCGATTTGTTAACTAACACAAAGTGAATGAACTAGAGTGTCTAACAGAGAGTGGATGCACTGTTAACTAACATCAGTGTTGCAGTGACCACAGGCAGCCCCTGCAGTGTTTACTATTTCTAAACTATACACAAATAACCCGAAACGTCGTCGTAAGCTCCTCTCTTCTATGTGCGAGTTATTTGTGTATCTTTCCAGTCACGGTATTGTGTCTTTTTTTGTTACCTATTTAAAAAATGTTTGCCCAACCACTTCTCAGAAGAAAGTATATTTTTTTGCAAGGAATAAAATTTTAGAGGGTCGTTTATTCCAATAATTTATAACTGCACACAAAAACTATGAATACATTTGCGTTGCAACTTTTACCTCGGAGTTTAATGATTTTTTTTTAATATTTATTAAGTCGCCTTGCATTTTTAAGTCGCTTTGCATTTGAGTTTAATATTGTACTTGGTATTAGAATGCCAAGAAGTGAACCAGACACTGTAACTACAAATCTTACTAAATGTCTAGAAATAAATAAGCACAAACCTAAATGGGTTGTGACAACATGCAGTTATATTAAGTTAAATAACTTGCACGAACTGTATCGCTGCAGACAACAAGAGCATTTCACCCTCTATGTAAATTGCATTAATTTAATAACACATATCGGCAAATCCCTCCCAAGAAGCTCATTATTAGTAATCTTTTCCTTAAATCACTTGCAAAGACAACTACTCAAGAAAAACTTTTCTCTCTTAACTGTTAGTAATAATATATCACAAATTATATACAGTGATGGGTCTAAACAGGAGTCTACTGGCAGAGCTGCATCTGCTGTCATTGTCTTCTCCCTGGATAAGAACTATAGCAACTATGTTGAGTTAGGAATAAGAATTAACAACTGGGCATCTACACTGCAAACTAATTTGTTCACCATCCTAATGGAATTAAAGTTAACTTATGACACTGAGCTTGACTCTTTGATTATTACTGATTCTATTATCACTGAAGGTCCTTTTCTCACATAACGACTAACATGCTGACTGTGGCAGCTCACTGAAGCTGTCTTCCAGGAGGAACACCCGGGTTGTGGTGAATACGTTGGACTGTAGGCGGCGGGAACCAGCAACTTGATCGAGTAGTCAGCAACCAGGAAGCCTGGTCTGGGACCGGCCCACAAGCGATGGGGTGGGGGCAGTAACCTCTGGAAGCAACTACAGGTGAACTTTCAGGTTTAGATCATCTCAGAACGCTGAAGCAGGGCAACCCAGGGCCACCTAGGGTGAGTCGACCACCCTAGCTGATGGGGTTAAAGAAGGGGTGCTTAGGTAGTGTGATTGTTCAGGGAAAGGGATAATTGGCGGGGGACAACACTCACCTAGGTTGTGGAACGCGTTACCCAGTCAGACCCCTCTCGCGCCATCAGATGGTACACATAGTCCAGGCTTCATTATTGTTGAGTTTTTTTGTGCTGCCTCAGTTTTGATATTTATGCTAAACACGTTCACCATCACATCAACAGACGCACCAACACCTTCACCATCACATCAACACACATACACACACAAACATCTTCACTTTTAGATCAACAGACACACCACCTCCTTCACTATTACATCAACTCCCATCCACACACCAGCAGCATCACATCAACACACACACACACACACACCTTTACCATCGCATCAATACACACACTTCAACACCATCAATATCACATCAACACACCCACACACCTTGATCATCACCATCACATCAACACACCCACACACGTTGATCATCACCATCACATCAACACACCCACACACCTTGATCATCACCATCACATCAACACACCCACACACGTTGATCATCACCATCACATCAACACACCCACACACCTTGATCATCACCATCACATCAACACACCCACACACGTTGATCACTATCACATCAACACACCCACACACCTTGTTCATCACCATCACATCAACACATCCACACACCTTGACCATCACATCACTCTGGGTACCAACAGCACATCCCCAGGGACCCGCCAGCAGGGTCAACAGCATCCACAAGAATCATGTCCACTGCCTCCAGAACACAAGACCAATGTCGACCATTTGTCGAGCACCGACCGGAGGTGATGTATCGCCCGCGTTGAAGGAACTCCCACTACATAAAGGGTCTGGAAAATCCGGTTAGGTCTGGAGACCGTGGAACATAATAGGTGTTCGCAAACAAGAATATCTGTCCCTTCCATTGTGGGTTTGCCTCGAGTATTTGCATGAGATATTTCCTGTCCAGGTCCTGTTGTATTCAGTGGCTGTGGGCAGCCGGGCAAGAGGGACGCAAGAGGCATAGTTGAGATGGGAGTTCTTCTCTCTCTCTCTCTCTCTCTCTCTCTCTCTCTCTCTCTCTCTATCTATCTTGGTTTGCCTTTTCTTTATTTGTTTTTGGTCTGTCTTTTTTAATATCTCCATTTGCTCTCTACATCTACCTTCCTCTGTTGTTATCTCTTTATTGCATATTCTCATTTATTTCCGTTCGTCGAAGGTTTTATTTTTGCTCTCTTTCTGTCTTTCTAACTTTATAAATTTCGTTTTCATCTTTTGTTTTTCCTCTCTCTCTCTCTCTCTCTCTCTCTCTCTCTCCCTCTCTCTCTCTCTCTCTCTCTCTCTCTCTCTCTCTCTCTCTCTCTCTCTCTCTCTCTCTCTCTCTCTCCCTCTCTCTCTCTCTCTCTCTTACTTCCCTATATCTATTTTAAGTATAAAAATAACTATATTAATATATAATTGATAATACGTGAATCCGTTTTAAGTTTCCCACCCATAAGGTCGATAATGTCGAGGAAAACCTACACGCGCATAGCCTTTAAGGTCAGAGCTGTCTTGCGTCCCTCTGGCCCTGAAGAACTTACTTGTTTGACTTTGGGCATTTCCTTGTTTATTGACCTCTGTTTGTGTGTGATGGATGACCTCCCACTGACCTGACCTTTAACCCCCCCTAGAAAGTAATCCCTTAATCCATTCTCTTCTTCCTAGTCCTCCTTCTCCCCTTCCTCCTCATCCCTATTGCTCTTTTTATTCTACGTCCTTTTGTTCCTCTCCCTTCTCCTCCTTTTCCATCTTATCCTTCTCATCTTTCAGTTTCTAACCCTCCTTCGTCATTTCTTCTCCTTCTCCACTTCTTTCTCCACCCTCCTGTTCTTTTTATTCTTCTTCCTCCTCCTTCTCCTTCTCCTCGTCCTCCTCCTCCTCCTCCTCCATCACCACCTGCCCACCCAACACCACCTGCCCACCCATCACCACCTGCCCACCCATCTGAAAACACTACTGATTTTTGACCTCTGGTATTGACCACCGGAAACCAGGTAGACGTATTAAACAATTGCTTGTGTTAACTAATGCAAGTGTGGAGAAACCTCCACAGGTACTTCTACAGCACAATTTTCCCGTGCAAGGGAGCTATGATGGGCCGCAGTGTGCACGGCTGTAACACTAACATCATGGTTGCAACACAACCATGATGAATAAATCATTATTTTTTAGTAAACTTCGTTACTGTATTGCACGATATCTTGCTGTATTTTATGTAGTGTATTGTATTAAACTATCGTATTTGTTGTATTGTATTTCTTTGTATTTTATTTCTTTGCATTGTATCTCTTTGTATTGTATTTCTTTGTACTGTACTTCACTGCATTGTATTTCTTTGTATTCTGTCTCTTTGTATTGTATTTTTTGTATTGCATTATAATTGATTGAGTTGAAATTACGTTGTATTGCTCTGCTGAATAGTGAGGAGATTACGGCTATCTATGAGGCAAGTCCAGGAGCTAAGACTCAACTTCCGCAATCCTAGATGGGTGAGTCCAAAGGTGAATACAAAGGTGAGCACAGTGGAAAGGTGCTAAAAATTAGATTTTGCCTCCGAAGTGGCTAGTTTATTGTGTACCTCATATCCATCCTGTGGATAGTAGTGGCTAGTTTATTGTGTACCTCATATTCATCCTGTGGATAGTAGTGGCTAGTTTATTGTGCACCTCATATCCATCCTGTGGATAGTAGTGGCTAGTTTATATCCATCCTGTTGTTCATATCCTCCTGTGGATAGTAGTGGCTAGTTTATTGTGCCATATCCTGTAGGATGGTAGTGGCTAGTTTTATTGTGTAGATGGTAGTGGCTAGTTTATTGTGTACCTCATATTCATCCTGTGGATAGTAGTGGCTAGTTTATTGTGCACCTCATATCCATCCTGTGGATAGTAGTGGCTAGTTTATTGTTCACCTCATACCCATCCTGTGGATGGTAGTGGCTAGTTTATTGTGTACCTCATATCCTTTCTGTGGATGGTAGCAAAAGAGTGTATGGATACACAAAAGGTCCAGGAACCTGGCCCCTCAGAAAAAGGATTAACAGGAGTACTTCTGGATTGATATCCACACTTGTTATAACTGTTGCAAGCAGTTTACGACATTTGCTGAATATGTCCGATATCTTGTTTTTATTAGTAAGATATCTTGCTATATCACATTAGTTATTATACTATCTCTATATTCCTCAATAAGTGGAGAATCAAGCACACAGTGTTCAAGAAAGTGACCACAATGTTGACCACATAATTTGCATTTAGTTTAAGGATCGTGAGTTCAAGTAGGCGAGGATAGAGTACAAATTGGCGAGTATAAACTTGAGAATAAATAGGCGAGTTTAAACGTGAGTACAAATAAGTGATTACCATACTAGTAAGGTTTCGCTGTACACTGAAAGGTGTTCTGTCACCTGCCTCACCACCACACTGTCTCCCCCTCTCTCATGGGCAGTGTACTACTGCTGTCAGTTGTGAGTTCCATTAGCGTGAGCTGTGTTTTGACACCCCCTGATGTGGGCTGCTCCAAGGGTGACATCGCCTCATCAACTATTGACGAAGGTGTTGCTGGCTCGGCTACTGACGCTGCATCAACGCTCGGGAGTTGAGGGGCAGGGAAGGAGAGATTCTTATTTTTAACATGCCTGGCCTAGAGAGGAATCTTAGGAGATGGGCTATGGATTGGATGAAGCGGGAGTCAGTCGTGAAGAGGCAAGAGTGGGAAGAAACTAGTGATTGGATGAAGCGGGAGTCAGTCGTGAAGAGGCAAGAGTGGGAAGAAACTAGTGATTGGATGAAGCAGGAGTCAGTCGTGAAGAGGCAAGAGTGGGAATAAACTAGTGATTGGATGAAGCGGGAGTCAGTCGTGAAGAGGCAAGAGTGGGAATAAACTAGTGATTGGATGAAGCGGGAGTCAGTCGTGAAGAGGCAAGAGTGGGAATAAACTAGTGATTGGATGAAGCGGGAGTCAGTCGTGAAGAGGCAAGAGTGGGAAGAAACTAGTGATTGGATGAAGCGGGAGTCAGTCGTGAAGAGGCAAGAGTGGGAAGAAACTAGTGATTGGATGAAGCGGGAGTCGGTCGTGAAGAGGCAAGAGTGGGAAGAAACTAGTGATTGGATGAAGCGGGAGTCAGTCGTGAAGAGGCTAGAGTGGGAAGAAACTAGTGGTTCCAAGAAACCAAAAAATGAATGCTAGTAAAGAGGAAGAAAGTGAACTGCAAATAAATAGAAACTAAACAATATAAATTCATGTGAAACGTCAATTTATATACAAAAATACATGAGGCGGATTCATGTGATATATAAATTTTCAGATATTGAATAACCTCTTTGACTCGATCAACTACCCACACAATACGGAAAATATCTGACCACCAGCTAAACTAAACACTTAATAAATATTCAGTAGACAGAGTGGTCGTCTGTGGTGCTCATTTTCTTGACAAAATCTTAAAAGACAACATTCGCCTTTAATTGTTTTGAAGTGTGGAATGTCTTAGATGATAAGGTAAAGTTTCTCATTAGCTAGTAGGAAGAGAAAGGATTCTAGGAGTTATTGCATTCATCTAGAACTTCCTTCCGTCTAGAACTTCCTAGAACAATCCCCTCATTGAAGATTGAGACACTTATGCAGCATATGGGAATCTTTATTCAGGAAACGTTTCGCCACACAGTGGCTTCTTCAGTCCAATACAAAGAGGAAGGCATAAGGAGAGGAGGAGAATGAGGTAATCAGTCCCTCAACCTGGAGTCGATGTGTTCAGTCCATCAATCTTGTAGAATGTACAGCATAGGGCCGTAGACGTGGCTTATATACTGTAGATAAGCCACGTCTACGGCCCTATGCTGTACATTCTACAAGATTGATGGACTGAACACATCGACTCCAGGTTGAGGGACTGATTACCTCATTCTCCTCCTCTCCTTATGCCTTCCTCTTTGTATTGGACTGAAGAAGCCACTGTGTGGCGAAACGTTTCCTGAATAAAGATTCCCATATGCTGCATAAGTGTCTCAATCTTCAACTTGTCGGTTTTTCAAACCATTCATCACAATCCCCTCATTCTAATCCATAGCCAATATTCCTTCCTTACTGATCATACCTCCTTTCCTCCCCTATATATATCTCCTTCTCACTCCCATATATAGAGTTCCTCCGTATCTATCTTCATCCCATTCCTGGAGAAACTTAATGTCTCCCCCACCATAGCTTCCTCAATGGCTCCCCACCATTGAGTCTCTCCCGGCTCCCAACTTTATCCTCCCCTCCCCACCACAGACTTTCTGACAGAGTCCCCAGGACTGGTCAGAAAACACAACAGGTTAACTTGTGGTGGAGTCTGTGTGACAGTTCTCTGCATTATAGAGTCGCGCCACAGACCAGCCATTACAACCTAACAGCTTTTTCTCTGGGCTATTTTCCAGTGTCGCTCCAGGCCAATAATAGATCCTGGTCTATTTTTTTTACAGCTGCTCACTCCCTGCTTGTTCCGTCTAGATGGGAGTTTCCCTGTCATGAAAACCGTCGTAACATCTGCTCGTATCCCCGTATGCTTTCTGTCAGCCTGCCACCCACGCCGGACCCCCAACGCCCACGCCCGTCTGCCCATCGTTCGCGCCTGTCTACCCATCACCCATTTCCAGCTTCAGACAAGAGAGGTGAGACAGTAAGACAGCCAAAGTAAACACTGATTATTTCGGCCCGATACTGATGCCCTCTTCAGTACGTTGAGGAGGTCAGGTAAAGTCTGATCACACCTGAGATGGCGGCCACGTCTCTCACAGGTGCTTAATTACTGTACCTCTCTGTTCCACCCACTGTCTGGTTTTTCCTCCTCCCCTCCTCTCTCTCTCTCTCTCTCTCTCTCTCTCTCTCTCTCTCTCTCTCTCTCTCTCTATACACAGGGTTTGACAAGGTTAAGTTAAGGATCCCTAGCTTTATTGACAGCTATTTACAGGTTAAGGATTCCTAACTTTATTGACAAGCTAAGAGCTGTTACCTACATCAGCTCATTTGAAAGCATTTTTATTGTTATGAGACATACAAGTAGGGAACAGGATGAAGTTGAAGCCATCTGTGGGTCAGCATTTTTATTTGATCAACTGACTTTATCTCGTTGACATCATTATGCTGTACGAATGTGTTCCATACTCGAGTCATCCTGGGTATATATAATCTCAGATGGAGTGATATTCTGGAGAAGGGTACAGCCAGAGTGAAGTTGCTGCTTTCTGCCCGTCTTGTGGCATAAAAGCTTGTTTCACGCTGTCCTCGAAGTGGATCCAAGTGTGGTACTTTGACAATGTTGGCCTTGTACATAACAGTAAGGCCACCCACATCCCTCCTGTGTTGAAGGCTCTGCTGAAATGACAGATCTATCCAGGATGGGTCCAGGCGAGAGATGAGACGTCTTGCTCTGTTCTCTACTCTGTCAAGCAGTCTCTCTCTCTCTCTAAGAAGTTATTGCACACACACACACACACACACACACTCTCACACACACACACACACACACACACACACACACACACACACACACACACACACACACACACACACACACACACACATACACACACACACACACACACACACACACACACACACACACACACACACACACACACACAGAAGAACTAAGAAGAAACATCGCAGTTGTCTGCCGGAACACAAACAACAATGACGAAGGTACAGAACCAACTATAACAGGAACAACATTTCGCTCTGTGTGGAGCTCTACATAGAGCGAAACGTTGCCACAATAAAAGCTACATCTACAACCGAGTCTTTTTCCCCCGACTATTGTCTGCAGTTCTCTGCATCCATACAAGGAGAATAAAATCAACAACGTTCACTACAATGATAAACAATGATAAACAATGATAAACAATGATAAACAAGCAGGTCTTAAAATATAAACAAAGTGCTTAAAAATTTTAGTTTCCTCTGAGGTAAACTCCATCCTCGAGTACTCAGATCCTCCTTGGAGGCAGCATATTTTTTACCCCGTGCGATGGCTTGAGAATGAAGCGTGGGAGCGGTTTCAAACTTAGAGTGCTGGTGTATTATTCTCAGAGGAAGGTGAGTAATGTTACTGGGGCGAGTCCTAGTGTTCCAATTTTGTTAAACGAATAAGGTGGGAGTGTTCCCAATGTTATCACAGTGTTGTGGGAGTGTTCCCTATACTCACACAGTGTTGTGGGAGTGTTCCCTATACTCACATAGTGTTGTGGGAGTGTTCCCTATACTCACATAGTGTTGTGTGGGGTGTTCCCCCATGCTAACACAGTGTTGTGGGAGTGTACTCAACACAACCACATAGTGTTGTGGGTTGATACCCAACACAACCACCTAGTGTTGTGGGTCGACACCCAACACAACCACCTAGTGTTGTGGGTCGACACCCAACACAACCACCTAGTGTTGTGGGTCGACCCCAACACAACCACTTAGTGTTGTGGGTCGACACCCAACACAACCACCTAGTGTTTTGGGTTGATACCCAACACAACCACCTAGTGTTGTGGGTCGACACCCAACACAACCACCTAGTGTTGTGGGTCGACACCCAACACAACCACCTAGTGTTGTGGGTCGACACCCAACACAACCACCTAGTGTTGTGGGTCGACACCCAACACAACCACTTAGTGTTGTAGGTCGACACCCAACACAACCACCTAGTGTTCTGGGTCGACACCCAACACAACCACCTAGTGTTCTGGGTCGACACCCAACACAACCACCTAGTGTTGTGGGTCGACACCCAACACAACCACCTAGTGTTGTGGGTTGATACTCTGGCAAACTAAAACAAAACCAGATTTAGATAAAGTGCATAACCTACCTACCAGATTTCTCAGTTTGGGTGGCTGGTTAACTAGGTTGAAAATCAACCGATTACACGAGGGTCATTAAGGCAGCAGGTAACCTGTCCACCACCAGTCATGGATAATTTAATCCCTAAAATAAGGATTAAAATGAATTCTCAGCGTTTTCTCAGTGTACATAACTATACAAAATCCTGGCAATGTATTTTCTTGAAAAATGTATATTATCTTTATGTTCTTGTACATTATCTTTGAATTTGAGTGTAAAAAGAAAATAATATCATAGTTTAGTTGGCTATTAAATAATGTGATTCCCTACAACGAGGTCGATTGATGTCTCTCTTGAGATCATTATCTACGGTTGCGTTGAGGTCTCTCACATGGTATATACACCCTGAGATGTATTTCTCTCAGTTATGCTGAGAGCTTTCTTTAAATCCTTTTTTTAGGGATTAAAGTAATTTTTATCTGGTGATGAAAAGGGTTACATAGAGACCTAATAACCCTTGTGTAGTCAATAGGCTTTAAGCTCCGTTAAGCAACCACCCTAAAGTCTCTCAAAATATTGAATCTGTATGGTCAAAATCTTAATTCCTCACACACCCCTCCCATACACCCATATCCCCCATATTCATACCTATACCTTCCTCCCCCACATCCCTCCCATACACACATATCCCCCCACATTCATACTTATACCTTCCTCCCCCCACACACTAACCTTGCCTGATCCCGCCTGACCTGACCCATGCAGATGTTGATCAGCTGATCCGGCCACGCCCCCTTGTTTCTCTTTGTCTTGTTATTAGTACCTGTTTGGTATCGTAGTTTGCATCTTTGGTCTCCAGTATTGCCTTCTATATCCAGACGCTGAGTAGGTAAGCCGATAACTGACCCTGCCTTCTCTTCCTCCTCCTCCTCCTCCTCCTCCCCTCTCCATCCCATCTCCCTACTTCTCTCCCTTCCGCTTTTTCCTTCTCATTTCTCTCCCACTTCCCTTCTCTTTCTCCAGCTTTCTCCCCTCACTTTAGTCTCCCTCCTCCCTCTTCAGTCAATCTCTTCTAATTCTCTCTCCATCTCTCTTCTTGATAAATTAGACACATGTGCAACTCTTGGGTATCTTTATTGAGGAAACGTTTCGCCACACAGTGGCTTCATCAGTCCATACAAAGGAGAATCTTGAAGAACAGGAGGAGAATGAGGTAATCAGTCCCTCATCCTTGAGTTGATGTGGTCAGTCCATCAATCTTGAATAGAATGGTGGATTGACCACATCGACTCAAGGTTGAGGGACTGATTACCTCATTCTCCTCCTGTTCTTCAAGATTCTCCTTTGTATGGACTGATGAAGCCACTGTGTGGCGAAACGTTTCCTCAATAAAGATACCCAAGAGTTGCACATGTGTCTAATTTATCAACGTGTCGGTTCTCTGAACCATTCATATACAAATCTCTCTTCTTCCTTTCCTCCCATCACTCGCAAACTCAAACAGGAAATCAGACACTCCATGCACAGCTTTAAGAGTAAGCACATCAGGATGCAAGGAACAATAAAGCAACTGATTGGCCAAACAACTTCAAAGTAAAGATGACAGCGTGTTATACCTGCGTCACATTTATCAAAAAAAAAAAAAAATCAGCTCTCCCAAGTAGATTCAAACACCTGAGTATCTCACCGTAACTACCAGGTATCACCGTAACTACCCGGTATCACCGTAACTACCAGGTATCACCGTAACTACCCGGTATCACCGTAACTACCCGGTATCACCGTAACTACCCGGTATCACCGTAACTACCAGGTATCACCGTAACTACCCGGTATCACCGTAACTACCAGGTATCACCGTAACTACCAGGTATCACCGTAACTACCCGGTATCACCGTAACTACCCGGTATCACCGTAACTACCCGGTATCACCGTAACTACCAGGTATCACCGTAACTACCCGGTATCACCGTAACTACCCGGTATCACCGTAACTACCCGGTATCACCGTAACTACCCGGTATCACCGTAACTACCAGGTATCACAGTAACTACCAGGTATCACCGTAACTACCCGGTATCACCGTAACTACCAGGTATCACAGTAACTACCAGGTATCACCGTAACTACCAGGTATCACAGTAACTACCAGGTATCACAGTAACTACCAGGTATCACAGTAACTACCAGGTATCACAGTAACTACCAGGTATCACAGTAACTACCAGGTATCACAGTAACTACCAGGTATCACCGTAACTACCAGGTATCACCGTAACTACCAGGTATCACAGTAACTACCAGGTATCACCGTAACTACCAGGTATCACCGTAACTACCAGGTATCACCGTAACTACCAGGTATCACCGTAACTACCAGGTATCACCGTAACTACCAGGTATCACCGTAACTACCAGGTATCACAGTAACTACCAGGTATCACAGTAACTACCAGGTATCACAGTAACTACCAGGTATCACAGAAACTACCCGGTATCACAGTAACTACCAGGTATCACAGTAACTACCAGGTATCACAGTAACTACCAGGTATCACAGTAACTACCAGGTATCACAGTAACTACCAGGTATCACAGTAACTACCAGGTATCACAGTAACTACCAGGTATCAAAGTAACTACCAGGTATCACAGTAACTACCAGGTATCACAGTAACTACCCGGTATCACAGTAACTACCAGGTATCACAGTAACTACCAGGTATCACAGTAACTACCAGGTATCACAGTAACTACCAGGTATCACAGTAACTACCAGGTATCACAGTAACTACCCGGTATCACAGTAACTACCAGGTATCACAGTAACTACCAGGTATCACAGTAACTACCAGGTATCACAGTAACTACCAGGTATCACAGTAACTACCAGGTATCATAGTAACTACCAGGTATCACAGTAACTACCAGGTATCACAGTAACTACCAGGTATCACAGTAACTACCAGGTATCACAGTAACTACCCGGTATCACAGTAACTACCAGGTATCACAGTAACTACCAGGTATCACAGTAACTACCAGGTATCACAGTAACTACCAGGTATCACAGTAACTACCAGGTATCACCGTAACTACCAGGTATCACAGTAACTACCAGGTATCACCGTAACTACCAGGTATCACAGTAACTACCAGGTATCACAGTAACTACCAGGTATCACAGTAACTACCAGGTATCACAGTAACTACCAGGTATCACCGTAACTACCAGGTATCACCGTAACTACCAGGTATCACCGTAACTACCAGGTATCACCGTAATTACCAGGTATCACAGTAACTACCAGGTATCACAGTAACTACCAGGTATCACAGTAACTACCAGGTATCACAGTAACTACCAGGTATCACAGTAACTACCAGGTATCACAGTAACTACCAGGTATCACAGTAACTACCAGGTATCACAGTAACTACCAGGTATCACAGTAACTACCAGGTATCAGCCTCATTACCGACCAAAAAAAACATAATTTCTTACTAAACTCCTAAAGGATATCCCTGGAGAGGTATACTATTAAGTATCCCCAAAATATCAACTATCCCTTCACAAATTATATAATATTAATTTATTGGAAATAAAGATTATCATCATAAAAAATAAAATATCTGTAAAAATATCTGTAAAAATATCTGTAAAAATATCTGTAAAAGTATTTGTAAAAATAAAAATATCTGTAAAAGTATTTGTAAAAATAAAAATATCTGTAAAAATATCTGTAAAAATATCTGTAAAACTATTTGTAAAAAATAACTGTGTAAAAATATCTGTAAAATTGTTAACTAGTCTTGTGTTAATTATATTATGTAACATTACAGAGGTTGAAGATTGAGACACTTATGCAGCATATGGGAATCTTTATTCAGGAAACGTTTCGCCACACAGTGGCTTCATCAGTCCAATACAAAGAGGAAGGCGTAAGGAGAGGAGGAGTATGAGGTAATCAGTCCCTCAGCCTGGAGTCGATGTGTTCAGTCCATCAATCTTGTAGAATGTACAGCATAGGGCCGTAGACGTGGCTTATATACTGTAGTGAGGTGACATGAAGCAGACGGAGGCGGGATCATAGTGGTATCATCCAGACACTGCAGCATCATGGGATCTTCTTACAAAGAATTCTTCAACGCTTGTTCAACCTTTGGACAAAGACCTACTTCGACTAGTGGATGATACCACTATGATCCCGCCTCCGTCTGCTTCATGTCACCTCACTACAGTATATAAGCCACGTCTACGGCCCTATGCTGTACATTCTACAAGATTGATGGACTGAACACATCGACTCCAGGCTGAGGGACTGATTACCTCATACTCCTCCTCTCCTTACGCCTTCCTCTTTGTATTGGACTGATGAAGCCACTGTGTGGCGAAACGTTTCCTGAATAAAGATTCCCATATGCTGCATAAGTGTCTCAATCTTCAACTTGTCGGTTTTTCAAACCATTCATCATTACAGAGGTTAAAATTATTATTATAATTATCTCGAAGTTACAGCCAGTGAAGACGGAGAGTGACTTTCCTTGAAGGAGAGTGACTTTCCTTGAAGGAGAGTGACTTTCCTTGAAGGAGAGTGACTTTCCTTGAAGGAGAGTGACTTTCCTTGAAGGAGAGTGACTTTCCTTGAAGGAGAGTGACTTTCCTTGAAGGAGAGTGACTTTCCTTGAAGGAGAGTGACTTTCCCTTGAAGGAGAGTGACTTTCCTTGAAGGAGAGTGACTTTCCTTGAAGGAGAGTGACTTTCCTTGAAGGAGAGTGACTTTCCTTGAAGGAGAGTGACTTTCCTTGAAGGAGAGCGACTTTCCTTGAAGGAGAGTGACTTTCCCTTGAAGGAGAGTGACTTTCCTTGAAGGAGAGTGACTTTCCTTGAAGGAGAGTGACTTTCCTTGAAGGAGAGTGACTTTCCTTGAAGGAGAGTGACTTTCCTTGAAGGAGAGTGACTTTCCTTGAAGGAGAGTGACTTTCCTTGAAGGAGAGTGACTTTCCTTGAAGGAGAGTGACTTTCCTTGAAGGAGAGTGACTTTCCTTGAAGGAGAGTGACTTTCCTTGAAGGAGAGTGACTTTCCTTGAAGGAGAGTGACTTTCCTTGAAGGAGAGTGACTTTCCTTGAAGGAGAGTGACTTTCCTTGAAGGAGAGTGACTTTCCTTGAAGGAGAGTGACTTTCCTTGAAGGAGAGTGACTTTCCTTGAAGGAGAGTGACTTTCCTTGAAGGAGAGTGACTTTCCTTGAAGGAGAGTGACTTTCCTTGAAGGAGAGTGACTTTCCTTGAAGGAGAGTGACTTTCCTTGAAGGAGAGTGACTTTCCTTGAAGGAGAGTGACTTTCCTTGAAGGAGAGTGACTTTCCTTGAAGGAGAGTGACTTTCCTTGAAGGAGAGTGACTTTCCTTGAAGGAGAGTGACTTTCCTTGAAGGAGAGTGACTTTCCTTGAAGGAGAGTGACTTTCCTTGAAGGAGAGTGACTTTCCTTGAAGGAGAGTGACTTTCCTTGAAGGAGAGTGACTTTCCTTGAAGGAGAGTGACTTTCCTTGAAGGAGAGTGACTTTCCTTGAAGGAGAGTGACTTTCCTTGAAGGAGAGTGACTTTCCTGGAAGAGGAGTGACTTTCCTTGAAGGAGAGTGACTTTCCTTGAAGGAGAGTGACTTTCCTTGAAGGAGAGTGACTTTCCTTGAAGGAGAGTGACTTTCCTTGAAGGAGAGTGACTTTCCTTGAAGGAGAGTGACTTTCCTTGAAGGAGAGTGACTTTCCTTGAAGGAGAGTGACTTTCCTTGAAGGAGAGTGACTTTCCTTGAAGGAGAGTGACTTTCCTTGAAGGAGAGTGACTTTCCTTGAAGGAGAGTGACTTTCCTTGAAGGAGAGTGACTTTCCTTGAAGGAGAGTGACTTTCCTTGAAGGAGAGTGACTTTCCTTGAAGGAGAGTGACTTTCCTTGAAGGAGAGTGACTTTCCTTGAAGGAGAGTGACTTTCCTTGAAGGAGAGTGACTTTCCCTTGAAGGAGAGTGACTTTCCCTTGAAGGAGAGTGACTTTCCCTTGAAGGAGAGTGACTTTCCCTTGAAGGAGAGTGACTTTCCTTGAAGGAGAGTGACTTTCCTTGAAGGAGAGTGACTTTCCTTGAAGGAGAGTGACTTTCCTTGAAGGAGAGTGACTTTCCCTTGAAGGAGAGTGACTTTCCTTGAAGGAGAGTGACTTTCCTTGAAGGAGAGTGACTTTCCCTTGAAGGAGAGTGACTTTCCTTGAAGGAGAGTGACTTTCCTTGAAGGAGAGTGACTTTCCTTGAAGGAGAGTGACTTTCCTTGAAGGAGAGTGACTTTTCCTTGAAGGAGAGTGACTTTCCTTGAAGGAGAGTGACTTTTCTTGAAGGAGAGTGACTTTCCTTGAAGGAGAGTGACTTTCCTTGAAGGAGAGTGACTTTCCTTGAAGGAGAGTGACTTTCCCTTGAAGGAGAGTGACTTTCCTTGAAGGAGAGTGACTTTCCTTGAAGGAGAGTGACTTTCCTTGAAGGAGAGTGACTTTCCTTGAAGGAGAGTGACTTTCCTTGAAGGAGAGTGACTTTCCTTGAAGGAGAGTGACTTTCCTTGAAGGAGAGTGACTTTCCCTTGAAGGAGAGTGACTTTCCTTGAAGGAGAGTGACTTTCCCTTGAAGGAGAGTGACTTTGACTTCAAGGAGAGTGACTTTCCCTTCAAGGAGAGTGACTTTGACTTCAAGGAGAGTGACTTTCCCTTCAAGGAGAGTGACTTGAATAAGCCACTGGTGGACGAAACGTTCCTACAAGATACCCAAGTGTCTAAATTCATCAATCTGTCGGTTCCCTGACCCGGTTATCTACACGTTTTGATCCCTGCAACTAACGTTACCCCCCCCCCCCCTCCTCCCCTTTGAATATATTAAAAGTTGTTGAAAGTTCCCTTGTAAGGTATTTTCCCCTTCAAGTGGAGAGGGAGTACCTTGATGCTGGGGAAGAATCTCTTAATCCACGGAACTAGAGCTACCCTCCTTTTCCCTAAATCAAACCTTTCTTTTTAACTTCCCACTTCCCAGACGCTGAATGCCCCTCCCCGGCCATCTATAAGTAACTTATTATATACCCGGTAAATAAGGCGTGAACGTCGGGTCCCCGAAAACTGTACCGATATTTACTGGAGGCCAGTGAGTGAGGAGCTGCGGTCGGAGCTCTATTGAGCTCTGGTAGCAGCTTACCCGCCAGGGGGCTGACCCCTGGCGGCTTAGTCTGCACTAATCCCCTAGATGAGGGATTGGGCTAAAGCTGTTGGTTTTTCTGATTGGATCGTCATGATTAGCAACCAGACAGGTTTATGGAATTTAGGGAGAGGTAAGGAAGGAGGGAGGAGGAGAAAAGAATGGAAGTCGGAGGGGGAAGGAAGGAGAGATAAGGAGACAGAGAGATAAAAAGGGGAGGTGGAAGGAAGGAAGGAAGGAAGGAAGGAAGGAAAAGCATGAAGAAACGGGGAGGGGAAATAGTGAAGTAGGACGAGGGAAGTTAAGTAGAATGAGTGGAAAAGAAGAGTAGTAAGAGAGGCAGTGTGAAGCCTGGAGAAATAATGGAATGAAGACATATTGAATGAGAGAAGAGGATGAGGAAACCAAAACGTATTAAGATATCAAATGGAATGACAGCAAGGAAAATGAGACAACAGATGTATATGGAGGGAGAACAGGAAAAGGAGAGAGAATAAAGACAGAAGGCGAGTAAGCATGAGAAGTGAGGTCCTCAAATATTACACATTAAATCACGAAACATTGGAGTTCCGAAGACAGTAATCAACTCACCATCTTAAATGTTATTATTTACAAAGCTGACATTAATTACTGACACCATAGATACCTAACCCAAAGTTACCTAACCCAAAGTTACCTAACCCAAAGTTACCTAACCCAAAGTTACCTAACCCAAAGTTACCTAACCCAAAGTTACCTAACCCAAAGTTACCTAACCCAAAGTTACCTAACCCAAAGTTACCTAACCCAAAGTTACCTAACCCAAAGTTACCTAACCCAAAGTTACCTAACCCAAAGTTACCTAACCTAAAGTTACCTAACCCAAAGTTACCTAACCCAAAGTTACCTAACGTAAAGTTACCTAACCCAAAGTTACCTAACCCAAAGTTACCTAATCCAAAGTTACCTAACATAAAGTTACCTAACCCAAAGTTACCTAACCCAAAGTTACCTAACCCAAAGTTACCTAACCCAAAGTTACCTAACCTAAAGTTACCTAACCCAAAGTTACCTAACCTTAAGTTACCTAACCCAAAGTTACCTAACCCACAGATACTGAACCCACAGTTACTGAACCCACAGTTACTGAACCCACAGTTACTGAACCCACAGTTACTGAACTCACAGTTACTAAACCCGCAGTTACTGAACCCACAGTTACTGAACCCACAGTTACTGAACCCGCAGTTACTGAACCCACAGTTACTGAACCCACAGATACTGAACCCACAGTTACTGAATCCACAGTTACTGAACCCACAGTTACTGAACCCACAGTTACTGAACCCACAGATACTGAACCCACAGTTACTGAACCCACAGTTATTGAACCCACAGATACTGAACCCACAGTTACTGAACCCTCAGTTACTGAACCCACAGATACTGAACCCACAGTTACTGAACCCACAGTTACTGAACCCACAGTTACTGAACCCACAGTTACTGAACCCACAGTTACTGAACCCACAGATACTGAACCCACAGTTACTGAACCCACAGTTACTGAACCCACAGTTACTGAACCCACAGTTACTGAACCCACAGTTATTGAACCCACAGTTACTGAACCCACAGTTATTGAACCCACAGTTACTGAACCCACAGTTACTGAACCCACAGATACTGAACCCACAGTTGCTGAACCCACAGTTACTGAACCCACAGATACTGAACCCACAGTTGCTGAACCCACAGTTACTGAACCCACGGTTACTGAACCCACAGATACTGAACCCACAATTGCTGAACCCACAGTTACTGAACCCACAGTTACTGAACGCACAGTTACTGAACCCACAGATACTGAACCCACAGTTACTGAACCCACAGTTATTGAACCCACAGATACTGAACCCACAGTTACTGAACCCACAGTTACTGAACCCACAGATACTGAACCCACAGTTACTGAACCCATAGTTACTGAACCCACAGTTACTGAACCCACAGTTACTGAACCCACAGTTACTGAACCCACAGTTACTGAACCCACAGATACTGAACCCAAAGTTACTGAACCCACAGTTACTGAACCCACAGTTACTGAACCCACAGTTACTGAACCCACAGTTATTGAACCCACAGTTACTGAACCCACAGTTATTGAACCCACAGTTACTGAACCCACAGTTACTGAACCCACAGATACTGAACCCACAGTTATTGAACCCACAGTTACTGAACCCACAGTTACTGAACCCACAGATACTGAACCCACAGTTACTGAACCCACAGTTACTGAACCCACAGTTACTGAACCCACAGTTACTGAACCCACAGTTACTGAACCCACATTTACTAAACCCACAGTTACTGAACCCACAGTTACTGAACCCACAGTTACTGAACCCACAGTTACTGAACCCACAGTTACTGAACCCACAGTTACTGAACCCACAGTTACTAAACCCACAGTTACTTTACCAAGGTCTTCCAGTTCACTCTGACACATTTCACTGCCCAACACAAATAGCCATTTGATGCAATATGAGAGAGAATAGTAAAGTAGTAACACACTACTCGTCTTGTCAAAATGATACCATCATACAGAACAAGGTAGCAGCACACTGTGCTGTTGGTGTTCATAGGCTGTAACTGTTATAATATCCGAAAACTCCTGAGTCATCAGAAATGTTAATTACAAACGTATTTGTGTAACTTGGGAAATATTGAAGGAGGTTCCAGCACCGTATTTATTGTTAAACTTCCGGCACCGTAATTGTTTACCAAACACTTCATGGATCATATCTATTCCAAAAACTTTATGGATCACATCTATCCCAAACACTTCATGGATCAAGTCTATCCCAAACACTTCGTGGATCAAATCTATCCCAAAAACTTCATGGATCACATCTATCCCAAAAACTTCATGGATCAAATCTATCCCAAAAACTTCATGGATCACATCTATCCCAAAAACTTCATGGATCAAATCTATCCCAAACACTTCGTGGATCAAATCTATCCCAAACACTTCATGGATCAAATCTATCCCAAACACTTCGTGGATCAAATCTATCCCAAACACTTCATGGATCAAATCTATCCCAAACACTTCATGGATCAAATCTATCCCAAACACTTCATGGATCAAATCTATCCCAAACACTTCATGGATCAAATCTATCCCAAACACTTCATGGATCAAATCTATCTCAAACACTTCATGGATCAAATCTATCCCAAACACTTCATGGATCACATCTATCCCAAACACTTCATGGATCAAATCTATCCCAAAAACTTCATGGATCACATCTATCCCAAACACTTCATGGATCAAATCTATCCCAAACACTTCGTGGATCAAATCTATCCCAAAAACTTCATGGATCACATCTATCCCAAACACTTCATGGATCAAATCTATCCCAAACACTTCATGGATCAAATCTATCTCAAACACTTCGTGGATCAAATCTATCCCAAACACTTCACGGATCAAATCTATCTCAAATACTTCATGGATCAAATCTATCTCAAATACTTCATGGATCAAATCTATCCCAAACACTTCATAGATCAAATCTATCCCAAATACTTCAAGGATCAAATGTATCCCGGACACGTCTTAAACTCAATCTCCATCATCATCATCTCAGGACATAGAACAAGAGAGAGAAGATTTATAACCTAATATACAACTAAGTGCAGAATACAACACCTCGCTGACATAACATGGCAAATGCCATTCATTTCTTAAATACATGTATATACCAAGGATTATGAGACTGGCCTTTTCTTTCTTACATGCCATTCATTTCAACTACTCTATTCCCTCCACTCCCTACAAACCCCAACCAATCTATCCCCTCCTCTCCTTACCTATCCCAATAACGAAAAGACCCTCTTCTGACAGTCCTAGGAGCAACGTTGGAAATGCTAAATGCGCACTGTTTGTATTAGTTAAACGTTGCTGTAAGCACTTGCCACTAGATACTTGGCCTGTGTGTGTGTGTGTGTGTGTGTGTGTGTGTGTGTGTGTGTGTGTGTGTGTGTGTGTGTGTGTGTGTGTGTGTGTGTGTGTGTGTGTGTGTGTGTGTGTGTGTGTGTGTGTGTGTGTGTGTGTGTGTGTGTGTGTGTGTGTGCGTGTGTGTGTGGTTCCTGGGGGCCAGGGCGTATTAATCACTATGACGGAACGACAATGTCAATACTACACTCATGTGACCTTGAGAGTTTCCCAGTGAACCAGCACCATTGTTAAGACCGTCGTTATTCCACCATATCTCTGCCCCTTACAGAGTAATGTACAGCTGTATGAGGAGCCTGTGGCCAGCCTCTGGAGGTCACACATACACATATTCACAAAACTTCCCATCTTTTCTTCCGTGGAACTAGAGAATGGGCAGGCGTGGCGGTCTCTCACTAGCTTTCACTCGTTTTCCCAATTTTCTGAAAGTTTTTGAGTTGGTGAGAACTGTGCACGACACGTGCGTGATGCCCTCCTTCCTGCACGCCGTCCTAGACACCACCTCAAGTAGGTGTGTGAGCCACAACCAACACAAATGACACTCATTTGCAACTTCTCAACGAGCGCCATGGTGGTCGAACCGAGCGAAAGATGCGGAAATCTGCTCTTCTTGTTATTATTATCTTGCGAAACGGGTCTCGGGTACATCACAGGTACACACAAGTCGGAAGCAGCATGGCAGAGAAGTTAGCAAGCGGCTTACATTTTCACGGAGACAAAGAGAATCTTCCCTCGACCATATCTAAAAGTCGCCGTACTTACCCCCACATCCTCCATCCTCCGCACCACTACCACCATAGGCCGTCCCAGGCCTTCCTCTCCATGCTATGCCATTTAACATTTATATTCCGCTGCGAACAGGAGCGTAAAAGAAGAAAAAAAAAAGACGGGTGAAATTAATTAATCCAGCCATTTTGTTACCCCGGGAGAAAGGAGGTAATAGACTCATTCCAGGTCTGGTTCATTCATCAACGCGTCGTTCCAGGGGTGACACTGAGCCTCGCTGGAACAAAGGAGAAGGCGGGAAAAAGGCGCGGGGCCCTCCTACGGCCGCTTTTGTGCTGTCATGAAAGAAACTAACCAGTGCGTTCGAACCCCCTCCAGCGGGAGGAGGAAGGGACAGGGGAGGGAGGGAGGAAGGGAAGGAATGCTACCTGATTATCCACATATATATTTTTTTCAACGGCAACACGACCTGAAAATACGATTTGCTTCCTTGGCCATCGGTAAAGTTACGAGACCTGGAGGCGCTCGTGGAACCCTCAACCCCACACCATCTAGACGGAAGCTCCAGGTCAATCCCCATCCATCCGCTTCCCTTGCTGCTATCCCCTGCGTCTCCACTCACCACAACACACGCACGGGAGTAGAGGCGGCACCCACGGTAGCGACTTGGCTCCTGGTGGCCGCACGTTAAGTAAATTAGTGCCGACAAGAAGAAAGGAGAGCAGGTTAGAAAGGTAGACCACCCTTGGTGCTCCAAGAAATCCACTCTCCTGGGGGTACTCAACTCGGGGCTCCCCCGGGGCTCTCTTCACCGGGATTTCACGGGTATTTTACTCTTTGTTGGGTGTTCGTGGGCGGCCGAGGCTCCGGGCATTGAAGGATGGTCTTACTAGGGTATATGTGTGTGAGGTGGTGGGCATCCCGATGATGTCTTACAGATGATTCAATTTTCTCCTCACTTGATTTTACCTGACTACCGATCTGCTTGCCTTCCTCACTGCTTACCTTCCTCACTGCTTGCCTTCCTCACTGCTTGCTTTCCTCACTGCTTGCCTTCGTCATTGCTTGCCTTCGTCACTGCTTGCCTTCACCACTGCTTGCCTTCGTCACTGCTTGCCTTCGTCACTGCTTGCCTTTGTCACTGCTTGCCTTCGTCACTGCTTGCCTTCCTCACTGCTTGCCTTCCTCACTGCTTGTCTTCCTCACTGCTTGTCTTCATCACTGCTTGCCTTCCTCACTGCTTGCCTTCTTCACTGCTTGCCTTCCTCACTGCTTGCCTTCCTCGCTACTTATCTTTTTCATTGCTTACCTTCTTTATTGCTTACCTTCCTGGCTGCCTGCCTTCCTTTCCGTCTGCTCTCCTTCCTGGCTGCCTTTCTGTCTCCTTACCTTCTTGACTGCCTGTCTGTCTGCTTACCTGCCTGCCCAGCTACCCACCTCTTTGACTACCTTTCTACTTACCTACCTACCCATAAATAAAATCATAACTGCAGAAAGTTCACTGCAACGTTTCGCCTGAGAGAGAGAGAGGGAGAGAGAGAGAGAGAGAGAGAGAGAGAGAGAGAGAGAGAGAGAGAGAGAGAGAGAGAGAGAGAGAGAGAGAGAGAGAGAGAGAGAGAGAGAGAGAGAGAGAGAGAGAGAGAGAATTGTAAACTCTGAGATCCATTCTCTCACCTCCAAGACTACACTAAATCTCCCGTGTACACTCTCTCTACAACTTTATGGCCTTGCTTTTGTAAAGAGTAAAACGCTCGTGCAACTTGGCCAGGTCGTTTAGAAGTCTCTCTCGGTTCTCTCCTCTGCCTTCATTAGTCCCATTAATTTTACGTCGTTGGGTAATTGAGAGACATGACCATCACTTCTGAGAAGGCTTTAGCATTTACTCTGGGACCTCTCACTAGTTACCCCTCTCCCGATCTGATGATTTCAGCCCTCCCTCCAGTCAGGTGTGCCACTGACTGAACAACTCCTGTTAACGTTGGACTGTCCTCAACAGTTCTAGTTGCTGTCGGTTTGTTTTCGACAGCTACCGTTGCTGTTAATCTGTCATCAACAGCTCCACTTCTGTTGGTTTTCCCCTCCCTCAACAGCTCCAGTAGCTGTCTCTGTGTCCTGACTCAACAGCTCCCGTTGCTCTTGCTGTGTCCTGACTCAACAGTTCCACTGTTCTCAGGCAGCTCCCCACATTCTTCTGTGCTAGCCTCCTTGGTGCTCTTCTCTTTTTTGTAAAGTTCCCAGCATACCTCTCCGTCATCTTCCTTAAGTGCCCCTTCCTACATCTTCCGCCTTACTGCTACATCTTTCACAGTCGTCTTGTGTGTGTGTGTGTGTGTGTGTGTGTGTGTGTGTGTGTGTGTGTGTGTGTGTGTGTGTGTGTGTGTATGTGTGTGTGTGGTGTGTGTGTGTGCATTATTAATTATTATTATTATTATTATTATTATTATTATTGTTATTATTATTATTATTATTATTATTATATTGAGGAAATCGATGAATCAGTAGCGCCTGGGGGCAACCTGGAGACAGGGTCGATTCCTTCGATCACAAGCCTCTCACTTGCATCCAGGCACCTCTTTCGGGAGGAAAGTGTTGATTTCCAGCTCCTGGTTCTCTTGATAGGGTTAAGCTATGACTCTTGGGTCTCTCTCTAGGGAGTTTAGGCGCAGTTCCTCCGCCTCCCGAAGGATTCGAGGTTCAACTGCCAAGGTTGTTGTGTGGGTTGAGGTAGAAAGGGCTAGGGTTGTGGAACACAGGGATAACTTTCTCAGCAACTGATGTATATCAAATTTGTGTTACGGATCCCTTCTGAAACACCATACTCACCATACACCATACACACTCTCCCTTTCGCACTTCTACTCACACACTCCCTTTCACACACACACACACGCACACACACATTACATAGCGGGAACGCTTCACTCTGGAGGTCCCAAGGTGGTAATAGCAGTGATGTATAACCCACCGCAGAACAGCAGGAGGCCAAGGCAAGAGTACGACGAGAGCAATAGAGCGATGGTTGACACACTGGCTAGAGTGGCCAGAAGAGCTCATGCATGCAGGGCAAAGCTCCTGATCATGAGTGACTTTAACCACAAGGAGATCGATTGGGAGAACTTGGACCCACATGGGGGCCAAGATACATGGAGGGCTAAGATGATGGAGGTGGTACTGGAAAACTTCATGTGCCAACACGTAAGGGACACTACAAGAGAGAGAGGAGAGGATGAACCAGCAAGGCTGGACTTAGTATTCACCTTGAGTAGTGCAGATATCGAGGACATCACATATGAAAGACCCCTTGGGGCCAGTGACCATGTGGTTTTAAGCTTCGAATACACAGTAGAGCTACAAGTGGAGGGAGAAGCAGGAAGGCCAGGACGAATGAAACCAAACTACAAGAAAAGGGACTATACAGGAATGAGGAACTTCCTGAACGGGGTTCAGTGGGACAGAGAACTGGCAGGGAAGCCAGTTAATGAGATGATGGAATATGTAGCAACAAAATGCAAGGAGGCTGGGGAGAGGTTTGTACCCAAGGGTAACAGGAATAATGAAAAAGACAGGATGAGCCCATGGTTTACCCAAAGGTGCAGGGAGGCAAAAACCAAGTGTGCTAGGGAATGGAAGAAATATAGAAGGCAAAGGACCCAGGAGAATAAGGAGAGCAGTCGTAGAGCCAGAAACGAATATGCACAGATAAGAAGGGAGGCCCAAAGACAATATGAAAACGACATAGCAGCGAAAGCCAAATCTGACCCGAAACTGTTGTACAGCCACATCAGGAGGAAAACAACAGTCAAGGACCAGTTAATCAAGCTAAGGAAGGAAGGAGGAGAGACAACAAGAAATGACCGTGAAGTATGTGAGGAACTCAACAAGAGATTCAAAGAAGTGTTCACAGAGGAGACAGAAGGGGCTCCAGAAAGATGGAGAGGTGGGGCGCACCACCATGTGCTGGACACAGTGCACACAACCGAGGAAGAAGTGAAGAGGCTTCTGAGTGAGCTAGATACCTCAAAGGCAATGGGGCCAGATAACATCTCCCCATGGGTATTGAGAGAGGGAGCAGAGGCGCTATGTGTACCCCTAACAACAATATTCAATACATCTATCGAAACAGGGAGATTGCCTGAGGCATGGAAGACAGCAAATGTAGTCCTAATCTTTAAAAAAGGAGACAGACATGAAGCATTAAACTACAGACCAGTGTCACTGACATGTATAGTATGCAAAATCATGGAGAAGATTATCAAGAGAAGAGTGGTGGAACCCCTAGAAAGCAACGATCTCATCAACAGCAGCCAACATGGTTTCAGGGATGGGAAATCCTGTGTCACAAACCTACTGAGTTCTATGACATGGTGACAGCAGTAAGACAAGAGAGAGAGGGTTGGGTGGATTGCATTTTCTTGGACTGCAAGAAGGCGTTTGACACAGTTCCACACAAGAGATTGGTGCAAAAACTGGAGGACCAAGCAGGGATAACAGAGAAGGCACTACAATGGATCAGGGAATACTTGTCAGGAAGACAGCAGAGAGTCATGGTACGTGGCGAGGTGTCAGAGTGGGCACCTGTGACCAGCGGGGTCCCACAGGGGTCAGTCCTAGGACCAGTGCTGTTTCTGGTATTTGTGAACGACATGACGGAAGGAATAGACTCTGAGGTGTCCCTGTTTGCAGATGACGTGAAGTTGATGAGAAAAATTCATTCGATCGAAGACCAGGCAGAACTACAAAGGGATCTGGACAGGCTGCAGACCTGGTCCAGCAATTGGCTCCTGGAGTTCAATCCCACCAAGTGCAAAGTCATGAAGATTGGGGAAGGGCAAAGAAGACCGCAGACGGAGTACAGTCTAGGGGGCCAGAGACTACAAACCTCACTCAAGGAAAAAGATCTTGGGGTGAGTATAACACCAGGCACATCTCCTGAAGCGCACATCAACCAAATAACTGCTGCAGCATATGGGCGCCTAGCAAACCTCAGAACAGCATTCCGATATCTTAATAAGGAATCATTCAGGACCCTGTACACCGTGTACGTTAGGCCCATATTGGAGTATGCGGCACCAGTTTGGAACCCACACCTAGCCAAGCACGTAAAGAAACTAGAGAAAGTGCAAAGGTTTGCAACAAGACTAGTCCCAGAGCTAAGAGGTATGTCCTACGAGGAGAGGTTAAGGGAAATCAACCTGGCGGCACTGGGGGGCAGGAGGGATGGGGGGACGTGATGACGACGTGCGAAATGCTGAGAGGAATTGACAAGGTGGACAAAGACAGGATGTTCCAGAGATTGGACACGGTAACAGGGGGACACAGTTGGAAGCTGAAGACACAGGTGAGTCACAGGGATGTTAGGAAGTATTTCTTCAGCCACAGAGTAGTCAGTAAGTGGAATAGTTTGGGAAGCGATGTAGTGGAGGCAGGATTCATACATAGCTTTAAGCAGAGGTATGATAAAGCTCACGGCTCAGGGAGAGTGACCTAGTAGCGATCAGTGAAGAGGCGGGGCCAGGAGCTCGGACTCGACCCCCGCAACCTCAACTAGGTGAGTACACACACACTCTCACACTCCCACTCACATCCACACACCCACTCAATCCCCACTCTTTGCCCCGCCTCCCCAGTAGGGTGGTGTGTGGGTGGATGTTGAGACTCGTCCTCGAAGACACTAACTTTCTTGTCGTGAAGAAAGTGTCCGTCTTCCAGCAGTGAGAGAGAGAGAGAGAGAGAGAGAGAGAGAGAGAGAGAGAGAGAGAGAGAGAGAGAGAGAGAGAGAGAGAGAGAGAGAGAGAGAGAGAGAGAGAGAGAGAGAGAGAGAGAGAGAGAGAGAAAACTCATTTATTTGTGGTTGTAGGAGTCGAGTCTTAGCTCCTGGCTCCCGCCTCATCGCTGATCGCTAGGTCCACCGTTACTAGGTCCTACCAGGTACAATAAGAGCCTTATTGTACCTCTTCGTAAAGCTATGCATAGATCCTACCTCCACTACTTCACTGTGTGAGTGTATATATATATATATATATATATATATATGTGTGTGTGTGTGTGTGTGTGTGTGTGTGTGTGTGTGTGTGTGTGTGTGTGTGTGTGTGTGTGTGTGTGTGTGTGTGTGTGTGTGTGTGTGTATGTGTGTGTGTATGTGTGTGTGTGTATCTTCGCGAGAGAGCTTGCTCTGCCACCAGAGCGTGTGTTTGTGTACGTCTCCGGGGCCAGGGGATTGTACTGGCCTCTTTTGTTCTCTCTAACAAGCACTTCCTGCCTTTTGTTTCGTCAAAATAACCACAAATAATGGCTACGCTACTGTGAAGAGACGCGCTACAGATGAAACCAAAACAGCTCCGGTCAGGATGGGAATGCAAACGCTGGGGAAAAAAACCCACAAAAAATATCAATTCTGCTCGAAATTTTGAGAATTAGATTAACTTTCATACTTAAAAAAAATCCTAATTATTTTTAAAAGCTAAAATTCCTTCCATACATGAGTACATACCTACATTTTGGAATTTACATCATTTTTTAATAAATAACATAGTTGCTGGTTTAAGAGTGAAAGAAAATGACTAATAAACAAGTGTTGCCATTCAGAGAGTCAAAGGAAAATCAGCATCAGTAGCAGCCAGGTATTAATTAACATAGACTGGGGCTTAGTCAGGGGTTAATTAACATTATTCCGGCGAGCACTGGTAGAAATACGAGGTGTTGGCCGGGCAAGGGTCTCTCTCAGACAAAGAAAATGGAAAGCAGCTCTTACTGACGAGGCGGCTATTAAGGGGATAAAAGATGGTAAACTACGGGGAATGGTCGTCTTGCCTGCTGTTGGACTTCACTGACGAAGGTGTGTGTGTGTGTGTGTGTGTGTGTGTGTGTGTGTGTGTGTGTGTGTGTGTGTGTGTGTGTGTGTGTGTGTGTGTGTGTGTGTGTGTGTGTGTGTGTGTGTGTGTGGTGATGGTAATGGTGGTGGTGGTGCTGGTAGTGGTGGTGGTGCTGGTAGTGGTGGTGGTGGTGCTGGTAGTGGTGGTGGTGGTGCTCGTAGTGGTCGTGGTGGTGGTGCTGGTAGTGGTGGTGGTGCTTGTGATGGTGCTGGTGGTGCTGGTGGTGGTGGCGGTGGTAGTGGTGGTTTTGGTGGTGGTGCTGGTGGTGCTGGTGGTGCTGGTGGTGCTGGTGGTGCTGGTGGTGGTGGTGCTGGAGACAAAGAAGAGTAGATGGCTTCTAGATTGAGTCTGATGAAGAGCGATTGCTTGGACAGCCAGTCAGCCAACCATCCATCCAGCCATCCAGACTCACAACCAGCCAGCCAGCCAGCCAGCCAGCCAGCCAGCCAGCCAGCCAGCCAGCCAACCACACAGTCTGTCTGCCTTCCCGCAGCCGTCTCGTTAGGATAAGAATTCAGTGGAAACTAAAGCTACTGACAAATTATCGAAGCCTTCACTTGACAGTAGCCAGGCAAGTAGAGGGGAGAGGGAGGGGAGGCGAGAGGTAGGGGAGAGGTAGGAAAACCAGGGGGAGTGAGGGGGGGATGGAGGGAAGAAGGGATAGGAGAGGTCGTGGAAGGAAGGGAAAGGGAGTGAGGGGAGAGGGAGGGAAGGAGGGAGGGGATTGTAAGAGTGGAAGGGTTTATCTGGAGCTTACCTGATGTTGCTTCCGAAGGTCACCGCCCCCGCTGCCCGGTCCCAGACCAGCAATCCTGGTTGCTGGCCTGATCAAGTAAGCTGTTAGTGCCCGCCGCTCGCAATCTAAGGTATGCACCACAACCCAGCTGATCAGGAACTGTTTTGAGGACTCTGTTGATTTCCCTCTTGAAGACTGCCAGGGAGGTTGTTGGTAATCTCACATATGGATAAAAGGAGGATGTTGAAGAGTCGTGGTTCCTTAACACCTATTGAGTTCTCTCTCACTGTCATTGGAAGTATCTTGTACAGTTTTGGGAACTTCAAACATTCCCAATTATTTAGGTGCTTGACTAAGTACGAGCTGTGAAGATTCTCTGTACATTTTCTAGGTCAGAAATTTCGGCAGGCTTGAAGAGGGCCGTTAGCTCACAGCAATATTCCAGCCTAGAGAGAGAACGAGTGACCTGAAGATTATCGTCATTGGCTTGGCATCTTTAGTTTTGAAAGTTCTAGTTATCCAACCTGCCATTTTCTTGTAGTTGCAATAATAAGGTTGTTGTGCTCCTTGAGCGTGAAATCTTCTAACATTATCACTCACAGGTCTCTCACCATAAATTTACATTCTGCTAAGTGGTTTAAGTTTGTCTTGTATTCCGATCTTATTTTTATTTCCACCATTCTTCCATGATGTAGTAAGTGAAATTTGTCCTCACTGAATATCACAGTATTGTCAGTGGTCCACTGTT
>NC_091322.1:26009984-26054984 GCF_038502225.1 Cherax quadricarinatus | reverse complement strand
CAGCACTACTCAACTCCTGCCAGAACTGACATCCCTCCTACAGCACTACTCAACTCCTGCCAGAACTGACGTCCCTCCTACAGCACTACTCAACTCCTGCCAGAACTGACATACCTCCTACAGCACTACTCAACTCCTGCAAGAACTGACATCCCTCCTACAGCACTACTCAACTCCTGCCAGAACTGACATACCTCCTACAGCACTACTCAACTCCTGCCAGAACTGACATACCTCCTACAGCACTACTCAACTCCTGCCAGAACTGACATCCCTCCTACAGCACTACTCAACACCTGCCAGAACTGACATCCCTCCTACAGCACTACTCAACTCCTGCCAGAACTGACATCCCTCCTACAGCACTACTCAACACCTGCCAGAACTGACATCCCTCCTACAGCACTACTCAACACCTGCCAGAACTGACATACCTCCTACAGCACTACTCAACTCCTGCCAGAACTGACATCCCTCCTACAGCACTACTCAACTCCTGCCAGAACTGACATCCCTCCTACAGCACTACTCAACACCTGCCAGAACTGACATCCCTCCTACAGCACTACTCAACACCTGCCAGAACTGACATACCTCCTACAGCACTACTCAACTCCTGCCAGAACTGACATCCTCCCTACAGCACTACTCAACACCTGCCAGAACCTGACATACCTCTAGCACTCCAACACCTGCCAGAACTGACATCCCTCCTACAGCACTACTCAACACCTGCCAGAACTGACATACCTCCTACAGCACTACTCAACTCCTGCCAGAACTGACATCCCTCCTACAGCACTACTCAACACCTGCCAGAACTGACATACCTCCTACAGCACTACTCAACACCTGCCAGAACTGACATACCTCCTACAGCACTACTCAACACCTGCCAGAACTGACATCCCTCGTACAGCACTACTCAACACCTGCCAGAACTGACATCCCTCCTACAGCACTACTCAACACCTGCCAGAACTGACATCCCTCCTACAGCACTACTCAACACCTGCCAGAACTGACATCCCTCCTACAGCACTACTCAACACCTGCCAGAACTGACATTCCTCCTACAGCACTACTCAACACCTGCTCTTTACACCTATCAACAACTCCGGTTGTTCCTCGATTTCCCTAATTCACATTTAATTCTCATCGCATAAAATTCATTAAACATTCCCACAAACTGGTGCTTTTTCCACGACTTTTTGTTTTTCTTCAAGTCAACGTAACTTGGATTTTGTTCCTTCTTATATGTAAGATAAATCCCAGTGCAATGTCCATTGTTTCCTAAATTATATGAAAAAAAAATGAAGAAGTGTAATTTGTCTGTTTTTATATATAAATATATATATAATAATTTGTTCTAAACTGTTGTCTCTCTAATGTTTTGAATAAACTTACTGGGACAGAGAGAGAGAGAGAGAGAGAGAGAGAGAGAGAGATGGCTCCAACTTCATCCTGTTCCCTACTTCTATGTCTCATAACAATAAAAATGCTTTTAAATGAGCTGATGTAGGTAACAGCTCTTAGCTTGTCAATAAAGTTAGGAATCTTTAACCTGTAAATAGCTGTCAATAAAACTAGGGGTCCTTAACCTTGTCAAACCCTGTGTAAAAGAGAGAGAGAGAGAGAGAGAGAGAGAGAGAGATAGAGAGGCAAATTCACTCTGGCTGTATCCTTTTCCAGAACATCACTCCATCTGAGATCATATATATCCAGGATGACTCGAGTATGGAACACATTCGTACAGCATAATGATGTCAACGAGATAAAGTCAGTTGATCAAATGAAAATGCTGGCCCACAGATGGCTCCAACTTCATCCTGTTCCCTACTTGTATGTCTCATAACAATAAAAATGCTTTCAAATGAGCTGATGTAGGTAACAGCTCTTAGCTTGCCAATAAAGTTAGGAATCCTTAACCTGTAAATAGCTGTCAATAAAGCTATGAATCCTTAACCTTGTCAAACCCTGTGTAAAAGAGAAAGAGAGAGAGAGAGAGAGAGAGAGAGAGAGAGAGAGAGAGAGAGAGAGAGAGAGAGATAGACAGAGAGAGAGAGAGAGAGAGAGAGAGAGAGAGAGAGAGAGAGATTGAGAGAGAGAGAGAGAGAGAGAGAGAGAGAGAGAGAGAGAGAGAGAGAGAGAGAGAGAGAGAGAGAGAGAGAGAGAGAGAGAGAGAGAGAGAGAGAGAGAGAGAGAGAGAGAGAGAGAGAGAGAGAGAGATGAGAGAGAGAGAGAAGAGAGAGAGAGAGAGAGAGAGAGAGAGAGAGAGAGAGAGATATAGAGAGATAGATAGTGAGAGAGAGAGAGAGAGAGAGAGAGAGAGAGAGAGAGAGAGAGAGAGAGAGAGAGAGAGAGAGAGAGAGAGAGAGAGAGAGTGAGAGAGAGAGAGAGATAGAGAGAGATAGAGATAGAGAGATAGATAGATAGAGAGAGAGAGAGAGAGAGAGAGAGAGAGAGAGAGAGAGAGAGAGAGAGAGAGAGAGAGAGAGAGAGAGACCCATCCTGGATAGATCTGTCATTTCAGCAGAGCCTTCAACATAGGAGGGATGTGGGTGGCCTTACTGTTATGTACAAGGCCAATATTGTCAAAATACCACACTTGGATCCACTTCGAGGACAGCGTGAAACAAGCTTTTATGCCACAAGACGGGCAGAAAGCAGCAACTTCACTCTTGCTGTACCCTTCTCCAGAACATCACTCCATCTGAGATCATACATACCCAGGATGACTCGAGTATGGAACACATTCGTACAGCATAATGATGTCAACGAGATAAAGTCAGTTGATCAAATGAAAATGCTGGCCCACAGATGGCTCCAACTTCATCCTGTTTCCTACTTGTATGTCTCATAACAATAAAAATGCTTTCAAATGAGCTGATGTAGGTAACAGCTCTTAGCTTGCCAATAAAGTTAGGAATCCTTAACCTGTAAATAGCTGTCAATAAAGCTAGGGATCCTTAACCTGTCAAACCCTGTGTAGAGAGAGACCTGTGTATTTGTTAATTTTCCTTTAGGGATAAGGATAATGGTGGCTTCCTGTCCGTTTTTGGGATACATGCACGAAAAGTATGAGCAATTAAATATGTAAGACAGAGGACATCCTTAGACATTAATAAGGACTTTCAATGATTCTATGGGAGATATCATTATCATTCCCATGGGCCGCCACAGCCAACTTGTCTGCCATACTTCCTGAATCACTAATTGGGGAGCAGTTACGTGTACTCTCTGTGTTGTTCTTCTGATGTTATCTTCTCTCTTCGTGTAATTGATTCTGCAGCTCCATAATGCCATCTGGGCACGGGGGGGGTCCATCCGTGTCCAGTAGAAGTGCTGCTTTCTCCTAGGGTCAGGATGTGAGGCTGCGGTCATCGTCTTTCCGGTGGCTATGGCAACCTCCTCTACCTGTTGCTGACTGCTTTTTTGTGTGTGTGTTCATGCGACTAGATACTTCCATGCCTCCTCCTTGGCCACTCGTCCTCCACGCCTCCTACTCCTCTTCCCTGGCCACTGGTCCTCCACGCCTCCTCATTCTCCCTGGCCAGGGATCCTCCACGCTTCCTTCCTGGCCGTGATTCTCACTTCTCTGGGCGCAGTCTCCACTGTCTTTTATGATCTCTTTCTCTCTCTCTTCCTACATTTATGAAGTTCCTTCCCCACAGCTCCTTATACCGGTTCAGTTATTACAGTAACCGCTAAGTTTCTTCCTTAGACTCTTTCGTTGAAGCCCATTTTTCATTCCGACGTAAGAGAGAGAGAGAGAGAGAGAGAGAGAGAGAGAGAGAGAGAGAGAGAGAGAGAGAGAGAGAGAGAGAGAGAGAGAGAGAGAGAATATTAAACCCTACGTACATGTCAAGATAAATGTCACTACTCTCCATTAAGAGCCCTAAGCAGTTATAAGTGTGACTCGCAGAGTAACACTGTAATTCACAGCATCACTAACACCCTCCCGAGTAAGTTGTAAAGCTGTGGGCAGAGTCCCTTCAATGCCGGCCGTCAGGGGGACATGGGCCAGACAGCCCAGCTGTAAACATGGCTCTCTAAGACCTATATCTGGCTCTCTAAGTCCCATATCGGCAACAGGCTTACGTCCCTTTCCGAGACCCCTTTCTGGCTCCGCGATGATGCTAGCCCGAAGGAGATTCTTGTGCTGGATTATTGCATCTCCGGCCGCGTTCAAAGCTTCTTGTTTCAAGACTGGATTTTTTTTTTGATCTGTGACAACGTTTGCTAGAGTATCCTAGATACTGTAAAACAAGGTAGGGATTAATTTAGAAGTAGATAATAGACTCTTTGAACTTACAAGTACTCTTCTGACTTTCTTATGTACTCCCATGTACTCTCACGTACTTTCTTGTACTCCAGTATACTCGTATGTACTCCCTTGTACTCCAGTGTAAACTCATGTATTTCTAGTACTCCCATACACTCTCATGCACTCCCTTGTACTCCAGTGTACTCCCTTGTACTCCAATATACTTTCATGAACTCCCTTGTACCCATGTACTCTCATATACTCCCTTGTACTCCAAAGTACTGTCTTGTATTCCCTTGTACTCCCATGCACCTTCATATATTCACTTGTACTCCCATGCACCATCATATATTCACTTGTACTCACATGCACCATCATACACTCTCTTGTACTCCAATGTACTCCCAAGCATCCTCATGTACTCCTTTGTATTCCTATGCACCCTCATGTACTCCCTTGTACTCCCATGCACCCTCATGTACTCCCATGCACCCTCATGTACTCCTTTGTATTCCCATGCACCCTCATGTACTCCCTTGTACTCCCATGCACCCTCATGTACTCCCATGCACCCTCATGTGCTCCCTTGTATTAACATGCACCCTCATGTACTCCCATGCACCCTCGTGCACTCCCTTGTACCCCCATGCACCCTCATGTACTCCCTTGTACTCCCATGCACCCTCATGTACTCCCTTGTACTCCCATGCACCCTCAAGTACTCCCTTGTATTCCCATGCACCCTCATGTACTCCCTTGTACTCCCATGCACCCTCATGTACTCCCTGGTACTCCCATGCACCCTCTTGTACTCCCTTGTACTCCCATGCACCCTCATGTACTCCCTGGTACCCCCATGCACCCTCATGTACTCCCTTGTACTCCCATGCACCCTCATGTACTCCCTGGTACCTCCATGCACCCTCATGCACTCTCTTGTAACCCCATGCACCCTCATGTACTCCCTGGTACCCCCATGCACCCTCATGTACTCCCTTGTACTCCCATGCACCCTCATGTACTCCCTGGTACGCACATGCACCCTCATGTACTCCCTGGTACATCCATGCACCCTCATGTACTCCCTGGTACTCCTATGCAACCTCATGTACTCCCTTGTACACCCATGCACCCTCATGTACTCCCTGGTACCCCTATGCACCCTCATGTACTCCCTTGTACTTCCATGCACCCTCATGTACTCTCTGGTACCCACATGCACCCTCACGTACTCCCTGGTACCCCCATGCACCCTCATGTACTCCCTTGTACTCCCATGCACCCTCATGTACTCCCTGGTACCCACATGCACCCTCATGTACTCCCTGGTACCCTCATGCACCCTCATGTACTCCCTGGTACTCCTATGCACCCTCATGTACTCCCTTGCACTCATTATGCACCCGCACACACTCCCTTGTACTCCCATGCACCCTCATGTAATCCCTGGTACCCCCATGCACCCTCATGTACTCCCTGGTACCCACATGCACCCTCATCTACTTCCTGGTACCCACATGCATCCTCATGTACTCCCTGGTACCCACATACACCCTCATGTGCTACCTGGTACTCCTGTGCACCCTCATGTACTCCCTTGTACTCCCTATGCACCAACACACACTCCCTTATACTCCCATGCACCCTCATGTACTCCTTTGTACTCCCATGCACCCTCATGTACTCCTTGGTACTCCCATGCACTCTCATGTACCCCATGGTACTCCCATGCACCCTCATGTACTCCCTGGTACTCCCATGCACCCTCATGTGATCCCTTGTACTCCAATGCACCCTCATGTACTCCATGGTACTCCCATGCACCCTCATGTACTCACTGGTGCCCCCATGCACCCTCATGTACTCCCTTGTACTCCCATGCACCCTCATGTACTCTCTGGTACTCCAGTGCACCCTCATGTGCTCCACGTTACTCCCATGCAGCCTCATGTACTCCCTGGTACTCCCATGCACCCTCATGTACTCCCTGGTGCCCCATGCACCCTCATGTACTCCCTGGTACTTCAATGCACCCTCATGTACTCCCTTGTACTCCCATGCACCCTCATGTACTCCCTGGTACTCCAATGCACCCTCATGTACTCCATGGTTCTCCCATGCACCCTCATGTACTCCCTGGTACTCCCATGCACCCTCATGTACTCCCTTGTACTCCCATGCACCCTCATGTACTCCCTGGTACTCCAATGCACCCTCATGTACTCCATGGTACTCCCATGCACCCTAATGTACTCCCTGGTACTCCCATGCACCCTCATGTACTCTCTGGTACTCCCATGCACCCTCATCTACTCCCTGGTACCCTCATGCACCCTCATGTACTCCCTGGTACTCCCATGCACCCTCATGTACTCCCTGGTACTCCCATGCACCCTCATGTACTCCCTGGTACCCCCATGCACCCTCATGTACTCCCTGGTACTCCCATGCACCCTCATGTACTCCCTGGTACTCCCATGCACCCTCATGTACTTCATGGTACTCCCATGCACCCTCATGTACTCCCTGGTACTCCCATGCACCCTCATGTACTCCATGGTACTCCCATGTACCCTCATGTACTACATGGTACTCCTATGCACCCTCATCTACTCCATGGTACTCCCATGCACCCTCGTGTACTCCCTGGTACTCCCATGCACCCTAATGTACTCCCTGGTACTCCCATGCACCCTCATGTACTCCCTGGTACTCCCATGCACCCTCATGTACTCCCTGGTACTCCCATGCACCCTCATGTACTCCCTGGTACTCCCATGCACCCTCATGTACTCCCTGGTACTCCCATGCACCCTCATGTACTCCCTGGTACTCCCGTGAACTCTCATGTACTCCCTGGTACTCCCATGAACCCTCATGTACTCCCTGGTACTCCCATGAACCCTCATGTACTCCCTGGTACTCCCATGAACCCTCATGTACTCCCTGGTACTCCCATGAACCCTCATGTACTCCCTGGTACTCCCATGAACCCTCATGTACTCCCTGGTACTCCCATGAACCCTCATGTACTCCCTGGTACTCCCATGAACTCTCATGTACTCCCTGGTACTCCCATGTACCCTCATGTACTCCCTGGTACTCCCATGAACCCTCATGTACTCCCTGGTACTCCCATGAACCCTCATGTACTCCCTGGTACTCCCATGAACCCTCATGTACTCCCTGGTACTCCCATGAACTCTCATGTACTCCCTGGTACTCCCATGAACCCTCATGTACTCCCTGGTACTCCCATGAACCCTCATGTACTCCCTGGTACTCCCATGAACTCTCATGTACTCCCTGGTACTCCCATGAACCCTCATGTACTCCCTGGTACTCCCATGAACCCTCATGTACTCCCTGGTACTCCCATGAACCCTCATGTACTCCCTGGTACTCCCATGAACCCTCATGTACTCCCTGGTACTCCCATGAACCCTCATGTACTCCCTGGTACTCCCATGAACCCTCATGTACTCCCTGGTACTCCCATGAACCCTCATGTACTCCCTGGTACTCCCATGAACCCTCATGTACTCCCTGGTACTCCCATGAACCCTCATGTACTCCCATGAACCCTCATGTACTCCCTGGTACTCCCATGAACCCTCATGTACTCCCTGGTACTCCCATGAACCCTCATGTACTCCCTGGTACTCCCATGAACCCTCATGTACTCCCTGGTACTCCCATGAACCCTCATGTACTCCCTGGTACTCCCATGAACCCTCATGTACTCCCTGGTACTCCCATGCACCCTCATGTACTCCCTGGTACTCCCATGCACCCTCATGTACTCCTTGGTACTCCCATGCACCCTCATGTACTCCCTGGTACTCCCATGCACCTTCATGTACTCCCTGGTACTCCCATGCACTCTCATGTACTCCCTGGTACTCCCATGCACCTTCATGTACTCCCTGGTACTCCCATGCACCTTCATGTACTCCCTGGTACTCCCATGTACCCTCATGTACTCCCTGGTACTCCCATGAACCCTCATGTACTCCCTGGTACTCCCATGCACTCTCATGTACTCCCTGGTACTCCCATGCACCTTCATGTACTCCCTGGTACTCCCATGTACCCTCATGTACTCCCTGGTACTCCCATGAACCCTCATGTACTCCCTGGTACTCCCATGAACCCTCATGTACTCCCTGGTACTCCCATGAACCCTCATGTACTCCCTGGTACTCCCATGTACCCTCATGTACTCCCTGGTACTCCCATGAACCCTCATGTACTCCCTGGTACTCCCATGAACCCTCATGTACTCCCTGGTACTCCCATGTACCCTCATGTACTCCCTGGTACTCCCATGAACCCTCATGTACTCCCTGGTACTCCCATGTACCCTCATGTACTCCCATATGCTGGAGGACACTGGTGTCATGTCCTCAAACAATGTTATATTGTAACAGCAGGATAATAATGCCATCATTATCATGGGTACAGAACGTTTCGCTCACATGTAGTGAACCTTCTCAAGAAGCGAAACGTTGAGCACCTCTGATGACAGAGTTTCTTCTGCCTGAGTCTCTTTCCTCAAACAGTGAGCGTCATGGGTGAAACATCGGACAGCCGAGCAAGCTGTCACTCAGGACGACGTTTCGACCGTGATTGATGACTCTCCTGAGCGAGACGCAAGTCTGAAATTAAAGGTTTAATATTTATTGCCTTTTTTTAACATTTTTTAAATTTTTTTATGTTTTTTTATTATTTTTTTATGTATTTTTACATTTTTTATATTTTTAAATTTTTTTTATATATTTTTTACATTTTTTATATATTTTTTTACATTTTTTACATTTTTCTACATTGTAGTTATATTTTTTAATTTTTTGTATATTTTTTACATTTTGTTCATATTTTTTTACATTTTTTTTATATTTTTTTACATTTTTTATATTTTTTTTACATTTTTTATATTTTTTTACATTTTTTATACATTTTTACATTTTTTATATATTTTTTATATTTTTTATATTTTTTACATTGTTTTTTATATTTTTTTACATTTTTTTATATTTTTTACATTTTTGACTATGGATTTGCCAGTATATTTTGCAACACTTGCCAGTAATATAGACCAGTAGTTATCCACATCATATATAATTATGTTCAAGGGAGAGGGAGGAGAGCAGAGAGGAGCGGTAAACCCGTAGAGACCAGAGAATGTCTGCGGAACGTGAAGCAGTCAGATTCGATCCAACCGATAAGGAGATCCAGTTCCTTGTGTCGATCTTCCACTGATGAGAAATTCCCCAGCTTTTTTTTTCCCCCTGTTACCTTTTACTGGATATTACCACAGTGTGTGATTTACCATTTACTCGCCATTTTACCTTCCTGTAAGGCGAGTCCATCCAGGAATCCGAAGAGGGTGACTGACGCTACTATAAAAGGCCCCCCAGTGGAATTAAGTCACTGTCTGACTTTTTTTTTTTTTTTGGGGTGGGGGGTTATCCTAGATTATCTACACATGCGTTGCTATGTATGATAATCTATGTAACTATTTGCATATACCTGAATAAAATTACTCATTATTATTTTTAAGAAAAACTCTACGGCGATAGCTCTCCACGTTCCACTATCATTGTTGTTGTTCATTTTTATGTGGGTAGTCCGGTTATTTACACTGGAAAACCCTTTCAGTGCCTAGTTCCTAGGTTCTTGTTTATACATATACTCTTGTGCTACCCTCTACAGGATGGATATGGGGTGCACGATAAACTAGCCACTACCATCCACAGGTTGGATATGAGGTGCACGATAAACTAGCCACTACCATCCACAGGTTGGATATGAGGTGCACGATAAACTAGCCACTACCATCCACAGGTTGGATATGAGGTGCACGATAAACTAGCCACTACCATCCACAGGATGGATATGAGGTGCACGATAAACTAGCCACTACCATTCACATGATGGATATGAGGTGCACAATAAACTAGCCACTACCATTCACAGGATGGATATGAGGTGCACGATAAACTAGCCACTACCATCCACAGGATGGATATGAGGTGCACGATAAACTAGCCACTACCATCCACAGGTTGGATATGAGGTGCACGATAAACTAGCCACTACCATCCACATGATGGATATGAGGTGCACAATAAACTAGCCACTACCATCCACAGGATGGATATGAGGTGCACGATAAACTAGCCTCTTCGGCTGCAAAATCTGAAAAAAAAATCTAAAATCGTTTACATTTATATTGTTTGTTATGGATACAAATTCGCTTCATGTAAGTCCTCTTGCGTAAACATCCTCTGTAAACACACTACCGCTGCCTTAAGCGTCTCGATAACACACGATAGTTCTTAGAGGAAGGAGCAGACAGTTCTTAGCAGAGTTTGGGTGTGGACACCCAGATCCTTTGCTGCCTATGTTATGTCCTCCCATATTCACATTAGTTCCTTCCTTTTGGCATCACGTTGAAGTGTCTTTTTCTCTTTCATGCATTGCTTCAGTTTTTGGCAAAGTTGTGTGTAATATCTAGTGGCGAATTACGTTCCTATGTTTATTTCTAGAATGTCTCGACCCGTGGGAAGACTCGGAGCTAGCAAGCTCTATCTACTGGTTCCATATTTGTTCTTTCTTATTTGTTGTTTTCCAGCAGTTTATCCTAGACCATTCTATAGAATTTTCTCTCTTTCTCCATATTTTCATGTCTATCTGTTGTAACATTCCATTTTTCTTCGTAATACTTTCCATGATATATTGTGTTCTTCTATCCTTATTCCACTAAATCACTCCATGTAAAAGTGTTGCCTCCAGTAGAATATCATCGTTTGTGTGTGTGTGTGTGTGTGTGTGTGTGTGTGTGTGTGTGTGTGTGTGTCTCCCGTGGCCGTCTCCCTGACTCGTGTTTACCATAATGTGAGAGGCGGCTGGACGCGTGTGAATCATGACCTCACACTTATTTAGGCGCAGACATTATTCACTAAGCCAGAAAACTCTAAGACAAAGAGGCGATAACATCGCCTGGCTGAGGAGGTCGTTGTCTCGCCTTACAAGACTACCTCTTCTTCTCCTCCTTCTTCTCCTCTTACCAGTTCGAACTCTCTGGGACCAGCTCCGTGTGAGTGTGTGTCTCTCTCTTTCTCCATGAGAACCGAAGCTGCATCACCCAAACGGATTTAACGCTTAACTGTAAACTTAATCCTCTTCGAGATCCTCGCATTATTATCCAATACAAATTCCAACATTTGGCCTTAAATTTTTTAATTAAAACCCGTTTTCATCTTAATCATTGAGCAAAATCATAACTAGACGGGTCTTAAGAGGCAATAAATGAAATATAAGCATAAGGATACAGGCATTCGAACGCACACACACACAAAAAAAAAACGAATGAAAATCGAGTGAGCGAGATTGGATCCCGGGTGTGCCACTCCCCAGGCCGCCAGATAAGGATCGACACCTGTCTATTGGGGATCAGCCTCCACTACACGTGTGTCACTTGTTTCTGATAAATGAACCGGGCTAAATATGGAAATGTTTACGTATTCATGTAGTGTACTAACTTTTAAGCGTGGCGCTGGCAGGCCACACAGTGCGTTGTAAAATATACGTTCGATGCTCCAGCACACAATTCTGGACTAATAAATGATTCCTGAGTTTGTATTTATGTATCAAGGGTCACTATACCTGTGTTAGTGGGGGGAAACGCTAACCCCGTAGGGGTCATACAGCCCCGGAGACTGAGAGGCAGATTTGATTTAGGGAAAGGGAGGGATAAGATGAAATTATTTGGATCACGAGTCCTTCACTAGTTTCGAGGCATCTCCCTCGAAGAGGGTGGGTGCTGGAGGGAGAGGTAGCCCTGGAGGGCGAGGTGGTCCTGGAGAAAGAGGTGGTCCTGGAGAAAGAGGTGGTCCTGGAGGGAGAGGTGGTCCTGGAGGGAGAGGTGGTCCTGGAGGCCGAGGTGGTCCTGGAAGCCGAGGTGGTCCTGGAGGTCGAGGTGGTCCTGGAGGCCGAGGTGGTCTTGGAGGCCGAGGTGGTCCTGGAGGCCGAGGTGGTCCTGGAAGCCGAGGTGGTCCTGGAAGCCGAGGTGGTCCTGGAGGCCGAGGTGGTTTTGGAAGCCGAGGTGGTCCTGGAAGCCGAGGTGATCCTGGAGGCCGAGGTGGTCCTGGAGGCCGAGGTGGTCCTGGAGGCCGAGGTGGTCCTGGAAGCCGAGGCGGTCCTGGAAGCCGAGGTGGTCCTGGAGGCCGAGGTGGTCCTGGAAGCCGAGGCGGTCCTGGAAGCCGAGGTGGTCCTGGAGGCCGAGGTGGTCCTGGAAGCCGAAGTGATCCTGGAGACCGAGGTGGTCCTGGAAGCCGAGGTGATCCTGGAGGCCGAGGTGATCCTGGAGGCCGAGGTGGTCCTGGAAGCCGAGGTGGTCCTGGAGGCCGAGGTGGTCCTGGAGGCTGAGGTGGTCCTGGAGGCCGAGGTGGTCCTGGAAGCCGAGGTGGTCCTGGAAGCCGAGGTGGTCCTGGAGACCGAGGTGGTCCTGGAAGCCGAGGTGGTCCTGGAAGCCGAGGTGGTCCTGGAAGCCGAAGTGATCCTGGAGACCGAGGTGGTCCTGGAGGCCGAGGTGGTCCTGGAGACCGAGGTGGTCCTGGAAGCCGAGGTGGTCCTGGAGACCGAGGTGGTCCTGGAAGCCGAGGTGGTCCTGGAGACCGAGGTGGTCCTGGAAGCCGAAGTGGTCCTGGAGACCGAGGTGGTCCTGGAGACCGAGGTGGTCCTGGAGGCCGAGGTGCTCCTGGAGACCGAGGTGGTCCTGGAGGCCGAGGTGCTCCTGGAGACCGAGGTGGTCCTGGAAGCCGAAGTGGTCCTGGAGAGCGAAGTGGTCCTGGAGGCCGAGGTGCTCCTGGTTGCATATATTTCTTACTAAAACTTTTCCACGATCTCTCAGTTCCTCAAAAAAAAAAAAAGTTGATTTCTGAACTTGACGACCAAAAAAAATAAATAAATAAAAGCTGCGGATGAGGTACACAAAACGCAGGTTTTGTTTACCTGTGTCACAACCACATGTTAGTGTTCCTCTTCCCTCTCTGTCAAGTGGCTACCTCATTTAAACTGTCGCAAAGTTCTTGGGGATGCTTGGTGATTACACTGCCTCTGTGTTCGGTTGGTGAGAGTCGGGAAAGCTACGTTAGTCAACAAAGTCATCGTCTGCCCTTTTTTCCGCACCTTCTCTGGCTTTTTCGATGTGCGTCTTAATCGAATTCTCTGTGTATGTTATTTTACGTTTGATTAAGTTAGCATTACGTATATTAACCTCTCCTAAGAGAGCATAACATCGCCTATCACACACACACATACACACAGTTTTAAGATGAGGTACGATAAGGTTCTTGGGGCAGGGAGAAAGAGGATTAGTAGCGACTTCCGAAGAGGCAGGGCCAGGAGCTGTATTTCGATCCCTGCAACCAAAAATAGGTGAGTATACACACACACACACACATACACACACACACATACACACACACACACACACACACACACACACACACACACACACACACACACGTGTCTGCTGATAGGGGTTCCAAACGAAGTGTGACGTGCTATGACACGATCATCATGACGGCAGGATAGCCTCAACCAGGTGATTTATAGAGGCCTTCCACACACCTCTGTGACTCCCATTAATCTAGTACACGAGAGAGGCGACGATAGGCCGGCTTCACACACACACACACACACACACACACACACACACACACACACACACACACACACACACACACACACACACACACACACACACACACCAGCAGGTTCAACAGCTGAAGATTGAATGATACACACGCAGAACCTACACATACACCCCTATACATCCACACACACCCGTCTTTCCTCTGCATTCACATTTGGTCAGGAATCGGATATACACGGTGACATCTTGTGTTCCCCAAGAATGATGTCACAGGATCCTGTGTCCAGCAACATGTGACCAGGTTATACTTTGCCACCGAAGCGGCTAGTATATTGTGCGCTCTACATCCATCCTGTGGATGCAGAGCAAGAGCATATGGATACACAGAAAGATCTGGAAACTAGATCTTAAATGTACTAGCAGCAGCTAGTTAAAAAAAAAATGAAAAAATGGGGTGGTAGGGGAAGTGGAATATTTAGATGACTTCAGGAAGAAATCCAAATATTCTTCCTCGAAGCCTTTTTATCCACTTCTCCGAGGCTATGGGTCCCACAATTTGCACCAGAGATGATCCTCTTATATTATATATAGGTTATGCAAAGTTTAGCTTCATGGGGTAGTGTCTGTCTCGGGAGTGCTTCCCAGTTCTCGGAAAATTTTCCATCTCCTGTAAATTTTCTTCTGGGCACTCACTTGATCGACATAATCTCGTGTAACTCCTCCTCCTCCCATCTCTTTCTTCCTGACCTACCGTAACCCTCCTCAAGTCCATAGATCATCAGTGACCTCTATCTTTCTCCTTCTCATTGTCGTTCCATTCATAATGCCTTGTCTTTTTCATCAGTTCCCTTGTCTCCCTTATCACCTCCTGTGTTTCATGATCCTTTGAGGGCATCTGATAATGAATTTTCTTGTGTGTGTGTGTGTGTGTGTGTGTGTGTGTGTGTGTGTGTGTGTGTGTGTGTGTGTGTGTGTGTGTGTGTGTGTGTGTGTACGCACCTAACTGTACTCATCTAATTGTGGTTGCAGGGGTCGAGAGTCAGCTCCTGGCCCCGCCTCTTCAGTGAACGCTACTAGGTCCTCTCTGCCCCTGCTCCCTGAGCTTTATCATACCTCATCTTAAAGCTATGTATGGTTCCTGCCTCCACTACATCACTCGTCAGACTGTTCCACTTCCTGACCACTCTATGACTGTGTGTGTGTGTGTGTGAATGGGTGTTTGTGTATGTGTGTGTTTTTGTGTGTGTGGCTTGGAGAGGAGAGCTGGGGTGGACCTGGGAGTGGTCAGCAAAGATGGTGTCCAGAAGTGTTCGGTAATTGGCCAATTAGAGGTCACAGTCGCCAGCAGAGAAAGAGAAAGAGAAAGACGAGAAAGAGAAGAAAAGACGAGGAAAAGAAATAGGAAGAGGAGGAGGAGGAGAAGAGGAGCTATATAACTTAAAATCATACTCTTACCACACACTTTACAAGGAGTGCCTTCCGGAGGTCAGCGTCCCCGCGGCCCGGTCCCAGACCAGGCCTTCTGGTTGCTGGCCTGATCGAGCAAGCTGTTAGCGCCCGCCGCCAGCAGTCCAACGTATGCACCACAACTCGGTTCATCAGGAACTGTTTGGAGGAATATGTCGAGTTCCTCATTGAAAATAACTACGGATTATTGATCTACGATGTACTGATTTAATATAATAATAATAATAATAATAATAATTTTATTATTATTATTATTATTATTATTATTATTATTATTATTATTATTATTATTATTATTATTATTATTATTATTATTGTTATTATTATTATTATTATTATTATTATTATTATTATTATTAATATTATTATTATTATTATTATTATTGTTGTTGTTGTTGTTAGAGGTGTATGTATTATTGGCAAGATAATTTATCTTAAAATGGAAGTTTTTACTAAATTATTGAGAAATGATCAATAAACCGTCACTATAAATCTTGTTAAAAGTTTAGAATAAAAATTAACTCAAACCAAGTCAAAAAAGAAAAAAAGAAGGTCAGCTCACACCAGCCTGGAAGACAAATTAATTAAGTATGACCTTTCTTAAGGTTCCTCCTGGGAAGGTCACCAATAGGAATTCATCATTACTGATTTCACGTCTTTCCTGAACTCCCTTGACTCTGATTTCACGTCTTTCCTGAACTCCCTTGACTCTGATTTCACGTCTTTCCTGAACTCTCTTGACTCTGATTTCATGTCTTTCCTGAACTCCCTTGACTCTGATTTCACGTCTTTCCTGAGCTCCCTTGACTCTGATTTCACGTCTTTCCTGAACTCCCTTGACTCTGATTTCACGTGTTTCCTGAACTCCCTTGACTCTGATTTCACGTCTTTCCTGAACTCCCTTGACTCTGATTTTACGTCTTTCCTGAACTCCCTTGACTCTGATTTCACGTCTTTCCTGAACTCCCTTGACTCTGATTTCACGTCTTTCCTGAACTCCCTTGACTCTGATTTTACGTCTTTCCTGAACTCCCTTGACTCTGATTTCACGTCTTTCCTGAACTTCCTTGGCTCTGATTTCACGTCTTTCCTGAACTCCCTTGACTCTGATTTCACGTCTTTCCTGAACTCCCTTGACTCTGATTTTACGTCTTTCCTGAACTCCCTTGACTCTGATTTCACGTCTTTCCTGAACTCCCTTGACTCTGATTTCATGTCTTTCCTGAACTCCCTTGACTCTGATTTCATGTCTTTCCTGAACTCCCTTGACTCTGATTTCACGTCTTTCCTGAGCTCCCTTGACTCTGATTTCACGTCTTTCCTGAACTCTCTTGACTCTGATTTCACGTCTTTCCTGAACTTCCTTGGCTCTGATTTCACGTCTTTCCTGAACTTCCTTGGCTCTGATTTCACGTCTTTTCTGAACTTCCTTGACTCTGATTTCACGTCTTTCCTGAACTCCCTTGACTCTGATTTCACGTCTTTCCTGAACTCCCTTGGCTCTGATTTCACGTCTTTCCTGAACTCCCTTGACTCTGATTTCACGTCTTTCCTGAACTCCCTTGACTCTGATTTTACGTCTTTCCTGAACTCCCTTGACTCTGATTTCACGTCTTTCCTGAACTCCCTTGACTCTGATTTCACGTCTTTCCTGAACTTCCTTGACTCTGATTTCACGTCTTTCCTGAACTCCCTTGACTCTGATTTCACGTCTTTCCTGAATAACGAAAGCCGTACTTACTAATTAATCCTCGTATAAATATTAAAATATCTAAGATTCTATATGGCTACCGAAGTGGCTAGTTTACTGTGCACCTCATATCCATCCTGTGGAGGGTAGCTCAAGAGCATATGGATACACAGTAGGCCTAGGAACTAGGCCTTCCAAAAAAGGGTTAACAGGAGAGTATCTGAATTTATACCTACAATTTGTCTTATTTTGTTGCAAGCATATCTAGAATATTTGCTTAATATCTCTGGTATCTTTTTTTACATTAATAAGATATCTTGACATATCACATAGGTAAGTATACTATCCTTATATTCCTCAGTAAGTGGATAATAAAGTACAGAAGCTGGGACAAACTGCGAAGTGTGACACTGATAAAAGAAATAAGTTGCGGAGGTCTAAGCCTGTCTACTGCAACATCAATCAGATTGAACATTAAAATGGTATAAAATACCTACAGGTTGTTAGGTAAGACACATATGCAACAGTTAGGTATCTTTATTATGAAACGTTTCGCCTACACAGTAGGCTTCTTCAGTCAAGTACAGAAAAGTTGATAGAAGCAGAAGATACTTGAAGACGATGTAATCAGTCCATCACCCTTAAAGTTTTGAGGTGGTCAGTCCCTCAGTCTGGAGAAGAGCATTGTTCCATAGTATGAAACAATATGGAAACAATTGTTTCATACTATGGAACAATGCTCTTCTCCAGACTGAGGGACTGACCACCTCAAAACTTTAAGGGTGATGGACTGATTACATCGTCTTCAAGTATCTTCTGCTTCTATCAACTTTTCTGTACTTGACTGAAGAAGCCTACTGTGTAGGCGAAACGTTTCATAATAAAGATACCTAACTGTTGCATATGTGTCTTACCTAACATCAATCAGATTGTTTATATTGCAAGTTGCTCCCTGAACATGCTCGTCTTCAGTCACGTTATCATAGTGAGTGATAGATGGACTCAGGCTTCTACCTGCATTCCCATGGCAATCAGATTCATAATTGACTTCTCTGTTAAAATTATCCTTAATGCCAGACACAGGCACACATAAGTTGTATTCTACATTTTCTAAAGAGAGCTTCGGCTAATTGTACATATATTGTCTTTAATCTCATTTTTTTAATGTTTATACCTGGCTTCTAAAGTGAACATGGTGTTAGAGTCATTGTACGAGTCAAGTGTTTTCGGTGATGACACTGAATTAGTAATAATCAGAGAGTTAAACTCAGTGTCATAAGTTAACTTTATTGTCATTAGGATGGTGTACAAATTAGTTTGCAGTGTAGACGCCCAGTTGTTAATTCTTATATCTAATTCAACATTGTTGCTATAGTTCTTATCCAGGGAGGTGACAACGAGAGCAGATGCAGCTCTGCCAGTAGACTCTGCCGAGATCCATCTTTCTATACAGTATGTGATATATTATTACTAACAGTTAAGCCAGGAATTAACGTACATGTTTCATGGATTAAAATCTATCACATACTGAATAATATTTATATAATTTGTGTCCATTAAATTAGATAAAAGCAATATCAATGAAGAAATCGACAATATTATTGATTCGTCTGTGTGAAGCGTTTTGCTTGCAGAAACAGTCTGACAGATGTAGCAGTAGCCAGACTGAGACTTGGGACAAGTACTTCCACCAGTTTTATCATATACACTGACGGTAGTCAATGTAAAGTGTGTGGTCAGTCTTATTGTTATATAATATACTTATTTGCCGTCTTACTAAAAGTAGGCTTATTTAGGCACAGGTACATGTAGGTACAATTAATATACATAACCTCCAAAAAAGTCAAAGTGGCTTATTTCCATTCTGTTCCACCACAATACGCGTCAAGAATAATGCATACCCGAAATTCTTAATAGGTTTCCAAATTTGCTTATAACAGGCGCAAGAACAATAAACTGTGTATGGTACATAATGAAAGGATTTCCAGTTAGTCTTTTAAGTGTTTACCGCAGAGGCTTTTCGTGTGTATCTAAGTACTTGCGCTACCGTCCGTACTAGAAATGTGGCGCACAGTAAGCTAACAGCTACCTCCCACATGGGGGAATAATTGGTGTACAGTAAACCAGGAGTTGCTGCTGCAAAATCTAATCTCCTAGAAAAATATTCCCCAAGTATTCTCTGAAGTATTCCAAATTATTAATGAAAATATTAACAGGTGTTTTCTTGGGGTTGGGGGGGAGAGGTGTCACACACACGAGTGTAAACACAGTGCAAACATACAAGTGTAAACATCAACACACCACACAAGTGTAAGCACCGATCAAACACGCAGAGAGAGAGAGAGAGAGAGAGAGAGAGAGAGAGAGAGAGAGAGAGAGAGAGAGAGAGAGAGAGAGAGAGAGAGAGAGAGAGAGAGAGAGAGAGAGAAAGAAGTCGATAATTCAAGTCACTTCCTCGGTCACCTCCTCGGTTTCTACCTCTCCCGGAACAAGGTCATTTTAACCCTCATTTCTCTCGGGCAGTTAAGGGCTCTTATGGCCAATTTGTGTTTGCAACCACAAAAGTGGGGATGGATGGGGTGAAAGTGGACGGGGGGGAGGGGGGAGGGGGGAGGGGGGAGAAATGCCACACCCAAAAAATCACCCACAATCAGCACTGTTTCCCCTTGTTTCACATTTCTCTCCCCTGCCACTGTTTTCTTTTCACCCTTTCCATTTCTGTCACGAACTCGCAGGTTTATTTGTGGTTCGATAAAGTTCACCGTGTGAGCGAAACGTCAATGGCAAGTTTCCCTTAACTTCATTTATGTTTCCATTCCATAGTGTTGGTAACTCGTTCCACTACCACAGAGTGGGTATCGTATACCATTACCATTATCCTGGTATCTCATTCCATTACCAACTCATTCCACATGCTAGTAAATGATTCACATCGACTTTGCTACTTTAAATACATATGAACATAAGAATGGAGGAAGACTATACAGCGGCCAGCAGTAACAGCCTGGTCGATCAGCCCCTGATCCACCGGGAGGCCTGGTCAAGTACTGGACCGTGGGGGCGTTGACCCCCGGAACACCCTCCAGGTATACTCCAGGTAGACTCCAGGTACGCCTACTAGCCCATACAAGGCAGGTCCTTCTCAAAACCAACCAATCATTAAGTATGAAGAAGATTTTGTAAATATTTTTTTGTATATATGTATTTTCAAACATATAAAAATATCAATATATCTGTCTATGTGATTTTCGACATTCGTAATTTCTGTCTGGTACGAAAAACTAAAACCTTCTGCAGCCCTCTGTTTTAATAATAATAATAATAATAATAATAATAATAATAATAATAATAATAATAATAATAATAATAATAATAATAGTAATAATAATAATAATAATAATAATAATAATAATAATAATAATAGTAATAATAATAATAATAGTAATAATAATAATAGTAATAATAATAATAATAATAATAATAATAATGATGATAACAATATAATAATAATAATAATAATAATAATAATAATAATAATAATAATAATAATAATATTATTATTATTATTATTATTATTATTATTATTATTATTATTATTATTATTATTATTATTATTATTATTATTTCTACAAGAACATGTTAGAAAACACATCCAAAAAAATATTCGCTCTACGATTTATATTCCTTTTTTTCTCTCTACAATCGCATCTTTCCAAGACCTCTGGGGAAAATTCACAGGGGAAAAAGAAAGACCTTCTCTCTTACCCAGGATATTTTTCCCTTCATGTCTTTCCCTTCACTTAAAACTCTCCTTCCCCTCACTCCCTCACATCCTCCCTCATCAGATAGCTTCACCCCCACCCCAACCCCATCAACCTCTGTGACCCCCAACTAGCCCCTGAGAAGACAGTGTTTGGGGTAGGCGCTGGGAAGTGCCTGTCAGGTCACAGCCTCACCACTTGTTACCTAAAGTGACAGTTCCTTAAGTGTTCCTGCCTGAGCTCCTTCACACAATAGCTCAAACACGAGGCCAGGAAGCGCTATGTCCTCTTAGAGTACAAGTGATTAGCGCTAGCAGCCTGAGTACTTGCTACCCTGCGAGCGTATTTGACCGGTGCGATGTAACATTGGGACTGTACACCTTGAGAGTACATGTAATCAGTACCCTGATGACCCTATGCTTTTAGAGAGCTCCTGACTACTGGAAGATTTTGAGAATACACAAATAACCTTACGACGAAGTGCGGGTTATTTATGTACTGTTCCAGTTATGTTCTGGTGCCTTTTTTTGTCTTTTAAAAATGTTTGACAATTGTTAGGTGAGCCCAAGAACATAGTTACCTGCCTACTAGCCAACGAAGGTGGTAAATATTGCGTGTGGCCAGCAGTAGCAGCCTGGTGGATCACGCCCTGATCCTCCGGGAGGCGTTGATCCCGGGAACGACTTCCATGTCTACCTATCTGGAGTCTACCTGGAGGGTATTCCGGCGATCAACGCCCCCGCTGCACGGTCCATGACCATGAGGAATTATGCAGGTAAGTTAACAGGCAGGGCCAGGAGCTGTGACTTGACCCCTGATGGAACACTTCAGTGAGTACATGCACCACCTAGGCACACATATTTATAATAATTGTACTTATGTGTTCCTATACCTAAATGAACTTACAAACTACCACACCCCACACACACATCCACAACCACTTACACATCCACCCAAAACACCCATTCCCACCTCTCCTCACCCTTCCATCAGCTTCCACCCACCAAAAACATCCATCCATCACGCCCCCACCTAACCATAACACTCCCCCACCACCCCAACACCACAATCCCCACCCACCAACACATAAACGGTTGTGGTGACCACTAGTTCTCTCCAGCCGACCCTCAATGTTTGTTTATGGTGAGTCTCCCGTTGAGCCACTGTGGTTCCCAGGGTACATACCCACCTCCCATCCATTTCTCCAGGGGCCCAGTTTATGTACTGGTGCTTTGGGTTACCCAACTGGTACATTCAGGGTAAGGCAGGAAGTCTGTTCCGTCTCCAGTGGTCGCCTTCACTCTGACTGACTGACATACACACACACACACACACAGGAAGAGACGGGGCCAGGAGCTATGACTCGGCCCCTGCATGAGTACACACACGTACATACAGTTCCTATATATTCCCACACACAGAGTTCCTACACACAGTTCCCTGCACACTCAAAGTTCTCCCTTTACACTTACCGTTGCCAAACCAGCATCTTACTATAACTCACCCTGGTCCCTCCCTCTTTTCTTCTCCTCAAACTAGTGGAGGGGGTGTGTGTGGACGACCAGGGTGTGTGTGGACGACCAGGGTGTGTGTGGACGACCAGGGTCCTAACTGCCCCTAACCACCATCCTCACTAAATAACCCATTAACAAGCACAGCCACGCCTAACCAACACTGCTTTTCTGTCTCACAAAAACACCTCACTAAACTGTGTGAGGGTGTTTGGAAAACTAGCTCCAACACTCTCTCTCTCTCTCTCTCTCTCTCTCTCTCTCTCTCTCTCTGTCTCATTCTCTTTACTTGAATGCAGACAGTAACAGCAATAGTCATTAACTCAACAATAAATCAAACTGACCTTCATTAAATTACCAGCTAGTAAGGTGACAAGCCTTTTAAATGTCCTTGCTACTCTTCCCTCGTTACTTGTCTCACTTGATTACCTACTTAATTAACTTGACTTCTCCGAGTGTCCTTAAACATCGACGTAGTGTAGGTGTCAATTTGCCCATTACACTGAAGAAATTGATAAAATTTAAACACTGGTTTTATGCGGTAATTTGTGAATACCTCATTAAATCGGTTTTCAACCTGAAACGCCAATAACTAAGTAATGTGACTTCTAAGCTGCGTCACTAACATGGTGCTGATGAGTGTTGGAATATATTGGTCTGCGTGATTTCTAGAGAATGCCTCTTCAGATTGGCTTCAGCTCTGCAACGCTATATTTACTGTTTTTGAAAATTATGCCGCACTCTGCACCATTTCTTTAGCGTGCGGTGAGGTAGAGGAGGCTGGACTTGTGGGATACAAGGATGCCTTTCTCGGATCGTGCAGCGATGGAGTATTGGTGCCACGCCACCATCTGTTCTTATTTCATTACACACGTGCACCATCTGTTACAAGCAGCCAGATGGCGCAAGTGTGTGAGGTGTTACGGGAGGACCAGAATTTGGGACAGTCCTTCCCACATCACCTTCTGTTCCATCCTTGTCTCATCATCTGCCCATCACCTCCTGTCCGCCACCTTCTGTCCCCTTCCCTCCTATCCTTTCCCTGTCGCCAATGATACATAGTCTTCCTCTCTACCTTCCAAGATTATCCCCTATCCCATTCATCTCTACGTTTCCAGTCATTCTGCTTAATCTATTCTCCCTCTGACTCTCTTCTCCGGTATCTCTGCCGCTATTTATCTAATCTACTTCCTCCATCATTCTCCTGTCTAAACACTCCTTCCTCCAGTCATTCACTTCTGTCATTCAACCTCACACTTTCAAACTGATGAGGATTCCCTAGCAAGGAATAAAAAGGCAGTTTACACCTCTACCAGCTGCGTATAACATCGTCCTCCTGTCATATGAGACGGACAGGTCGACACCTAACTATATCTCCACCCATATCTCCACTCATATCTCCAGCGCCTTCACACTCAAATTCATCCAGAGTGATTCCATACACATCTCCAACACCCTCTTCGTCTCCCTCTCTCCCTTCTTCACCACTCCCTGGCGGCTTCTTCAGCGCCTCCTTCAAAGCCACTTACTCCCTGGCCTCAGATATATATATATATATATATATATATATATATATATATATATATATATATATATATATATATATATATATATATATATATATATATATATATTATATATATATATATATATATATATATTTACCCTTTTCCCTCAGTAGATTTCCTTCACAGTGGTCCCTCAGTTCGTCTGCTTTCTACCCTAAATCTACTTTGAGTCTACTGTCTATCTACCGTAAAATTGTTTTGAATTTGCTTTTAATATTTCCCTTCAATCTACATTGTATTTATCTTGAATCTGCTTTGAATCTACTTGTAAATACATTGACATGAATCTATTCTTTAGCTGTCTTGACTCTACTGTCAATGCATTTTGAGTATATCTTGTAGTTTCCTCAAGTCTACTTTCACTTTACTATCAATAAAAACTGAGTCTGCTTTCAATCTGCTCTTGTCTCTCTCTCTCTCTCTCTCTCTCTCTCTCTCTCTTTTACAGTGTTTGACAAGGTTAGGTTAAGGGTCCCTAAATTATTGACAAGCTATTTACAGGTTAAGAATTCTAACTTTATTGACAAGCTAATAGCTGTTACCTACATCAGCTCATTCTCTCTCTCTCTCTCTCTCTCTCTCTCTCTCTCTCTCTCTCTCTCTCTCTCTCTCTCTCTCTCTCTCTCTCTCTCTCTCTCTCTCTCTCTCTCTCTCTTTTACACAGTGTTTGACAAGGTTAGGTTAAGGGTCCCTAAATTATTGACAAGCTATTTACAGGTTAAGAATTCCTAACTTTATTGACAAGCTAATAGCTGTTACCTACATCAGCTCATTCTCTCTCTATCTCTCTCTTTCTCTCTCTCTCTCTCTCTCTCTCTCTCTCTCTCTCTCTCTCTCTCTCTCTCTCTCTCTCTCTCTCTCTCTCTCTCTCTCTCTCTCTCTCTCTCTCTCTCTCTCTCTCTATCTCTCTCTCTATGTTACACAGGATTTTACCAGGTTAATTAATTAAGGGTTCCTAAGTTCATTTACACGTTAAGAGCTGTTACCTTCATAATCTCTCTTTTTTACACAGGATTTTACAAGGTTAGGTTAAGGGTTCCTAACTTTATTTACAAGCTAAATGCTGTAACCTACATCATCATTCTCTCTCTCTCTCTCTCTCTCTCTCTCTCTCTCTCTCTCTCTCTCTCTCTCTCTCTCTCTCTCTCTCTCTTCCTTCATCTCGTCACCCAGCATCCCATCTGCAGATAACAGTGTGTACCTCCTTGGGCTTGGCTGGAGCCTGCCTGCGACCACAGGGCAGCAGTAGAGTGGCTCCTGGAGCCAGATACAAGGTTCTCCTCTTAGGTGGATTGCACCCTCGTCCCTTCCTCTCTCTCCTAGCCCCAGCCCTCTAGCCCCATTCCCCTAGCCCCATCCCCCTAGCCCCATCCCCCTAGCCCCCATCCTCCACCCTTTTACAACTACCACGACAAATGTTGGCCGCATTTACCCCCCTTTTGGTGGAGGGGGGAGTGGGAGGTGAAATGGGAGGAGTAAAGAGGGATTGATGTAGTGATGTAAGCAATTATTTATGTAGTGGTGTGGAGAGGGTATTTATGTAGTGGTGTGGAAGGGATTTATATAGTGATGTGGAGAGCGATTTATGCAGTGGTATGGAGAGGGATTTATAGTGGTGTGCAGAGGGATTTATATAGAGGTGTGGACAGGGATTTATATACTGGTGTGGAAAGGGAGTGGTTTCCTTAGTTCCTTAGACTGAGCCAGCTACCAACTACGTCAGGCAAACTAATATTAAGGGATTTCTGATGTTTGTACAGCAGCTGCACCAGGACCATCAGTTGACACCTGGAGGTTATTCCGAGGCCAACCAAGATAATAGTAGCAGCGGTTAGAAGCAGCGGAGGAGCACTGCAGCAGGCCTACTGGCCCATACAAGGCGGGCCCTTATCATAAGCAACCAATCCCTTTCACGTATTTGTCCAAGTGGTAACGAAACATTACGTCTGCTTAACGTAGATATAGTTTTAACTGACGCCTCTCATCTCTGCTGTCAGTTCCTTGTGATTTAATTACGGTGGCCGGAGGGAATGGAGAGAACCTTCTGTTTTTCTTTCCTTAACTCTCACACGTAGATAATACACGGAGTATAGAGGATTGGGAATGGATAGAGCTGTCCTGAGAGTATAGTGAGAGATGGATAACTTGTGTATGGGGGAGATTAGAAGTGGATAAAATGTGGATGGAAGATAAAGTGAAATTTGGGAGACGGGAGAATGGAGGGAAAGATATAGTCAAGTGAAACAATGACAAACACGCCAGTTCGATACCCGGAAAGAATATAACCTCGGCCAAAATCGAGTCCGAAAGGCCCTTGAGCAACTCAAAATCCATAGATCTGGTGGGACAGATTTTGTGAAAATCTGTCGAGATTTTTTCGTGTGAGTCTGTTTACATGTGTGAGTCTGTTTACATGTGTGAGTCTGTTGACATGTGTGAGTCTGTTTACATGTGTGTTTGTTTACAAGTGATGAGGAGTAAACTGAGTGTGTACATCTGGAGCCTTACAGTGGGTGCAGGTGTGGATGTAGGTGTGGGCGTAGGAGTGGGTGCAGGTGCGGGTACAAGTGTGGGCACAGGTGTCACTTGCTTATTACCTGTGGTAAATCACCCAATATTATCACATGTGACTACGAGAAAGTTTCTCATACTCAACATGAGGCAACATGATGATGATGCATGTGTTTAGAGATGAGTGTCTACTGCAGGTGTTTGGTACTGATGTTTAACCAGTACCGTTTGCTGCTGTTACTGCCACTTAAATTAAATACCACTTGTTCGTGGTTATAATACTATATATACTGCTCGTGGAGGCTAGTACACCAAACGGGGAGGAGGATGAAATTATCTCTGAAGCACCCACAGCATCATATGTCCTTGGATCATGGTACAACATCCAGCTCTGTTGGGTGCGTGATTCTTGTAGGATTGTATGGTCCCGTGGGTTAGAGCGTCGTGGAATTTTCGCTCACCATGAGGCGGGCTAAAACAACACGGGTTCGAATCCTCGGCTAGTCGCAGTGTTGTTATTGATTAAATACCACTTGTTCGTGGTTACAATACTATATTATATATATATATATATATATATATATATATATATATATATATATATATATATATATATATATATATATGCAATAAGATCACAGTAAACAGGTGATTTCAAAATATGCAAACAAACTCTGAAAGAATAAATTAAGCTTCATTTGTGATTACTCACATTATCAAGGAACTATATATAGTTCCTTGATAATGTGAGTAGTCACGAAAGCTCTTGGAATTTCTCTATTCTTTCAGAGTGGTTGTTTTGCATATATATATATATATATATATATATATATATATATATATATATATATATATATATATATATATATATATATATATATATATATATATATATATATATATATATATATATATATATATATATATATATATATATATATATATATATATATATATATATATATATATAATATATATATATATATATATATATATATATATATATATATATATATATATATATATATATGACAACAGCAAAAAATAAGTAAGGGTTTCAGTTAGTTAGCATTAATTCCCAAGTCCCTCCAGCATTGGGGATGGAGGAGGAAGACAGGGGAGAGGTACTGGGGAGACATGTTGGGGAGAGCAGCCTCCCCAACACCTCTCTCTCTCTCTCTCTCTCTCCCTGGAAGCGATGCTACTGTAAACAAATTAACTACACCATAATGGGAAGTGAATACCATGAATGAGACAGAGATGATCTAGCTTAATAGTAGCATATGATACCTGCCATTCCTCCCTTCCTCCCTCCTTCTATTGCTTCACCTTCCTTCCCTCAACCCTCCCTTCCCATAGCCACACACTGCCCATGTCCGCGTGTCCAAAGCTCGTGTCCAAGATAAGGGTCGACCACAAGCGCGTCACACCACCTGGACATCCGTTGGCTTCCTCCACTTACACGACTTTGCTTTTTCCTGTAAGGATGTGGGTTGACCTGGCCATCTTCTCCTTCCTCAGTCAGGCCACACTTGACTCTCCTGCTGACCTTACGGACTCTCTTGCCCACACTCCTATAGCTAGCAAGAGAGTTGATAGCCGTAGGCAGTCAGCTGTGTAGTAGTGCAGCTAGCAACTTGAATACTCGGTTGCATAAGCATTGTTCAGCTAATTGAAATATCGAGTCTGGCTTCCTGGCTTTCTCTTTCTCTTAACTTTGGCTAGCTCTTTCTTACCCCTTGTTGACGGTTTGCCAACAAGTGTTGTTAAGCTACCAACAAGGTGTGTGAAGTTAGACACAGTCCATTACAGTTGAGTATTTACACTTTAAGGGATTTAAAACAATGGTAGAAGTGGATAGGTTATTGTGCGTCCCGTATCCATGCTATGAACGGTAGCAGCGGCTTCATATAGTTACACGAGAGGCCTAGGAATTAGACTTCGTAAAGGATAATAGCAGATTTGGATAAGTACTTTCAATTTTTAATTCATCTTTGACAAGCAAATTTAGGATAGTTGTACATAACACACAAGTGATTACATAGCATCTCTTGTTTTGGGTGACCCGACCTCGGTGGGAGACGGCCATTATGATGGTAAACAATACAGTTTGCAGTGTAGATGCCCAGTTGTTAATTCTTATTCCTAACTCAACATAGTTGCTATAGTTCTTATCCAGGGAGAAGATAATGACAGCAGATGCAGCTCTGCCAGTAGACTCCTGTTTAGATCCATCACTGTATATAATTTATTACTAACAGTTAAGCCAGAAATTTCTTCTTGAGAGGTTGTCTTTGCAAGTGATTTAAGGAAGAGATTACTAGTGATGAACTTCTTGGGAGGGACTTGGAGATATGTAATATTAAATGTTCACCATGGAGGGGTGAAATTCTCTTGAGGGTATCCTAAGTTCTCCTCAGCCCATCCTCTCCATTTACCTAATTACACGTCTAACTTACCTCACTTAGGAACCTATGAAATGTACTCTCCTAGATTCTTCTTTCTTTCTCTCTCTCTCTTTAAAAAAATGAGTAAATGTATATAAACTCTCAGGTCTTTCTGGTCCTATTCTTTTCATAGTGGTTATATATATATATATATATATATATATATATATATATATATATATATATATATATATATATATATATATATATATATATATTTATTTTTTTTTTTTTTTTTTTTTTTTTTTTTTTATATTTTTTTTTTTTTTTATTTTTTTTTTTGTTTTATTATCACCAGGCCGATTCCCACCAAGGCAGGGTGGCCCGAAAAAGAAAAACTTTCACCATCATTCACTCCATCACTGTCTTGCCAGAAGGGTGCTTTACACTACAGGGTGGGTTAGAGCCTGGCAGGGATGGTCAGGGTGGGTTAGAGCCTGGCAGGGATGGTCAGGGTGGGTTAGAACCTGGCAGGGATGGTCAGGGTGGGTTAGAACCTGGCAGGGATGGTCAGGGTGGGTTAGAACCTGGCAGGGATGGTCAGGGTGGGTTAGATCCTGGCAGGGATGGTCAGGGTGGGGGTAGAACCTGGCAGGGTTGGTCAGGGTGGGGTAGAACCTGACAGGGTTGGTCAGGGGGGGTTAGACCCTGGCAGGGTTGGTCAGGGTGGGGTAGAACCGGGCAGGGATGATCAGGGTGGGTTAGAACCTGGCAGGGATGGTCAGGGTGGGGTAGAACCTGGCAGGGATGGTCAGGGTGGGTTAGAACCTGGCAGGGATGGTCAGGGTGGGGTAGAACCTGGCAGGGATGGTCAGGGTGGGTTAGAGCCTGGCAGGGATGGTCAGGGTGGGTTAGAGCCTGGCAGAGATGGTCATGGTGGGTTAGAACCTGGCAGGGATGGTCAGGGTGGGTTAGAACCTGGCAGGGATGATCAGGGTGGGTTAGAACCTGGCAGGGATGGTCAGGGTGGGGTAGAACCTGGCAGGGATGGTCAGGGTGGGTTAGAGCCTGGAAGGGATGGTCAGGGTGGGTTAGAACCTGGCAGGGATGGTCAGGGTGGGTTAGAACCTGGCAGGGATGGTCAGGGTGGGTTAGAACCTGGCAGGGATGGTCAGGGTGGGGTAGAACCTGGCAGGGATGGTCAGGTTGGGGTAGAACCTGGCAGGGTTGGTCAGGGTGGGTTAGAACCTGGCTGGGATGGTCAGGGTGGGGTAGAACCTGGCAGGGATGGTCAGGGTGGGGTAGAACCTGGCAGGGATGGTCAGGGTGGGGTAGAACCTGACAGGGATGGTCAGGGTGGGTAAGAACCTGGCAGGGATGGTCAGGGTGGGTTAGAGCCTGGCAAGGTTGGTCAGGGTGGGGTAGAACCTGGCAGGGATGATCAGGGTGGGTTAGAACCTGGCAGGGATGGTCAGGGTGGGGTAGAACCTGGCAGGGATGGTCAGGGTGGGTTAGAGCCTGGAAGGGATGGTCAGGGTGGGTTAGAACCTGGCAGGGTTGGTCAGGGTGGGTTAGAACCTGGCAGGGATGGTCAGGGTGGGGTAGAACCTGGCAGGGATGGTCAGGGTGGGTTAGAACCTGGCAGGGATGGTCAGGGTGGGTTAGAACCTGGCAGGGATGGTCAGGGTGGGGTAGAACCTGGCAGGGTTGGTCAGGGTGGGTTAGAACCTGGCAGGGATGGTCAGGGTGGGGTAGAACCTGGCAGGGATGGTCAGGGTGGGGTAGAACCTGGCAGGGTTGGTCAGGGTGGGGTAGAACCTGGCAGGGATGGTCAGGGTGGGGTAGAACCTGGCAGGGATGGTCAGGGTGGGGTAGAACCTGGCAGGGATGGTCAGGGTGGGGTAGAACCTGGCAGGGTTGGTCAGGGTGTGTTAGAACCTGGCAGGGATGGTCAGGGTGGGGTAGAACCTGGCAGGGATGGTCAGGGTGGGGTAGAACCTGGCAGGGTTGGTCAGGGTGGGGTAGAACCTGGCAGGGTTGGTCCGGGGGTGTTAGACCCTGGCAGGGTTGGTCAGGGTGGGGTAGAACCTGGCAGGGATGGTCAGGGTGGGGTAGAACCTGGCAGGGTTGGTCAGGGTGGGGTAGAACCTGGCAGGGTTGGTCAGGGTGGGGTAGAACCTGGCAGGGTTGGTCAGGGTGGGGTAGAACCTGGCAGGGTTGGTCAGGGTGTGTTAGAACCTGGCAGGGTTGGTCAGGGTGGGGTAGAACCTGGCAGGGATGGTCAGGGTGGGGTAGAACCTGGCAGGGTTGGTCAGGGTGGGGTAGAACCTGGCAGGGTTGGTCAGGGGTGGGGTAGAACCTGGCAGGGTTGGTCAGGGTGGGGTAGAACCTGGCAGGGTTGGTCAGGGTGTGTTAGAACCTGGCAGGGTTGGTCAGGGTGGGGTAGAACCTGGCAGGGTTGGTCAGGGTGGGGTAGAACCTGGCAGGGTTGGTCAGGGTGGGGGTAGAACCTGGCAGGGTTGGTCAGGGTGGGGTAGAACCTGGCAGGGTTGGTCAGGGTGGGGTAGAACCTGGCAGGGTTGGTCAGGGTGTGTTAGAACCTGGCAGGGTTGGTCAGGGTGGGGTAGAACCTGGCAGGGATGGTCAGGGTGGGGTAGAACCTGGCAGGGTTGGTCAGGGTGGGGAAGAACCTGGAAGGGTTGGTCAGGGTGGGTGGTCACGATAATAACATAAGAAAAAACACTCATTGCTCATAACATTAGAAGTCGTATCCAAATATTTTTCACATGTCTTGTTGGGTCGCTGCTTCCTTCTCGTGCGCCCACTTCTCCGTGGTAGGAAAACAAGCGTGTAGAGTGACTCAAAACATGGTGTGTGTGTGTGGCAGGTACAAAGGAGTCGGAGGACACCTCAAGACTTCACTCTCCACTCTGGCCTCTTGCGTGAATAGACTGTCCACTCATCCAGACTAGACAGACACGTACATGAACATCTGAAAACGTACATGCGCAAACACACACACACACACACACACACACACACACACACACACACACACACACACACACACACACACACACACACACACACACACACACACACACACACACACACACACCCACACCTAATCAACCTCTATAAAGAAAATTGAGAAGGTAAAGAGGGTTGCCACAAGACTGGTACCGGAAGTGAACAAGAAAAGCCTTGACGACACTACATGACCATAAGCACACAAGCCAGGAGCACCTGAGGAGATATAATCACAACATACAAAATTCTTAGAGAAATTAAAAAAAAAAGCGAACAAAGAAGCAGAGTTTTTAGTACTTATGGAGGTGCTACATGACCCCTACAAGTTTAGCGCTTCTCATATAATAATACCAATAATTCCCCAAGATAACAATCCACGGCTTCAAAAATAGGTACGGCAGACCCAGATTAAATAAGACAAATGAAGATTAAAGAGACAGAGCCAAGAGTAAGTGCTCAACATCAGCAAAACCCCTCACGCTTGAAGCTGGTGAAGAGCTTTGGATCCACGGAATGGTGGCTATCCTCCATTTTCTTGGATCAAACCTGAGTACGATCTATTCACGAGTTTAGGGCCTCCTAGTAAATATAAAAATAATAATAATAATAATAATAATAATAATAATAATAATAATAATAATAATAATAATAATAATAATAATAATAATAATAGTAATAGTAATAGTAATAATAATAATAATATGATAATAATAATAATAATAATAATAATAATAATAATAATAATAATAATAATAATAATAATAATAATAATAATAATATAATAATAATAATAATAATAATAATAATAATAATAATAATAATAATAATAATAATAATAATAATAATAATGAACAATTACAATAATTACGAAGATAATGAGGCTCAGGTTATAGTATGTAGGAGAGAGGGAGAATTTTTCCCAGTAAAAGTAGACCTTAGACAAGGACGTGTGATGTCACCATGGTTGTTCAATATATTTATAGATACCAACACCCGAGAATGCTCGGGTGTTGGCAAAAGGTGCGGAATAAAAATATAATGAATCTGATACGAAGTGGGAGTTGTCACCATTTCTATTTTTTGCTGATGACACTGTGCTTTTTGGGAGATTCTGAAGATAAGTTGCAGAGGTTGGTGTAAGAATTTGGGAGGTTGTGTAAACGAAGGATGTTAAAAGTGGACATAGGAAAGAGCAACGTGATGAGGATAACATAAAATTTAGATAATGAGAGACAGGAGGAAGTATATAGGAAGTGAATATATTTAGATATTTAGGAGTGAACTTGTCGGCAGATGGGGCTGTGAAAGACGAGATGAACCATAGAATTGACGAGAGAAAAAAAGGTGGATGGTGGGTTGAGTCATCTGAGGAGACAAAGAACATTTATCAGTGGAGGCAAAAAGGTGAATGTATGAGAACACAGTTATACTAACACTCTTATATGGGTGTGAAGCACGGGTTGTGAATGTTACAACAAGGAGAAGGCTGGAGGCAGTGGAGATGTCGTGTCTGAGGGCAATGTGGGATATAAATATGCAGAGTATCCGTAGTTTCGAGATTAGGAGGTGCGGGAGAGGGGGTTACTGAAAGTATTTTCCAGAGGGCTGAGGAGGGGTGTTGAGACAGTTCGGACATTTAGAGAGGATGGAGCAAAATAGGATGACTTGCAGGATCTATAAATCTGTAGTTGAGGAAAGACGGGGTAGGGGTCGCCCTAGGAAAGGCTGGTGGAAAGGGGTAAAGAAAGTTTTGAATGCGAGGGGCTTGGACATCCAGCAGGCTTGTGTGACCGTGTTAGGTAGGAGTGAGGCGAGTGATTTCTACGACTTGACGCGCTGTTGGAGTGTGAGCAAGGTAACCTTCATGAAGGGATTCAGGGAAACCGGTTAGCCAGACTTGAGTCCTGGAGGAGGGAAGAACAGGACCTGCACTGTGAAAGAGGGGCGGACACATTTGCAGTTTGGAAAGGCATCTGATCTGTAGCATCAACGCACCTCTGGCAAGACAGTAATAGTGTGAGTGATGATCAAATGTTTCTTCTTTCTCGGGTCACTCTACCTAAGAGGGAGACGGCCGGTGTATTAAAAAATAATTGAAGTTATAGAGATTCGATCCTTCGTCAGCTCATCGTTCTCCGGCCATGCAGGCTGCTGGTGAGACTCGGCAGTGATCGCCAAGATCCATCTGTTGATTCTTGCAAGACGAAGAGAGAGAGAAAGAGAAAGAGAGAAAGAGAGAGAGAGAGAGAGAAAGAGAGAGAGAGAGAGAGAGAGAGAGAGAGAGAGAGAGAGAGAGAGAGAGAGAGAGAGAGAGAGAGAGAGAGAGAGAGAGAGAGAGAGAGAGAGAGAGAGAGAGAGAGAGAGAGAGAATGGAGTGTTGACCTCCTACACCCTACCCTCCGTCCAGCTAAATTGGACATGTGGCTGGCCTAATGACTCGACCATAAAACTAACCTCAAACCGCAATTGACTGACACACCCACGACGACTTTGCAGCGACACACACACACACACACACACACACACACACACACACACACACACACACACACACACACACACACACACACACACACACACACACACACACACACACACACACACACACACACACACACACACACACACACACACACACACACACACACACACACACACACACACACATACCGGGACATCCCAACAAAGGGCCTGAGATAACCAGATCCAGCCTTGATGAGTTGTGTGGTAAGGGTAAGAAATGCAATCATTAAAATTATCCGAGGACCCGCCCAGTAACATCGCCGGTGTAGCGAGTCTTTAAAGTGGGTAGTGAGGATAATAAATGACAAATGGGGACAAGGGAAAGAAGAGAAAGAGAGCAAGATGGAAATACTGGCGAGGAATCAGAGGAGGTCCAAGGACGTAATACCAGTGATGTAAGAAACAAGATATCAGAAACAAGATGTAAGAAACAAGATGTCAGAAACAAGATGTCAGAAACAAGATGTCAGAAACAAGATGTCAGAAACAAGATGTCAAAAACAAGACGCAGGAAGGCCTGGACAAGCTGCAAGTGATATCAGACAGGTGGTTACTGGAGTCGAACCTAAGTACAAGCAAGGTTATAAAAATTGCGGTTGTGGAGAGAAGACCATAGACGGATTCATCAGTGAGAAAGATCTTGGAGTAAACCTAACACCCAACATATCACCATAGATGCACATAAATATAACAACTGTTGCAAATGCGAAGTTAGGTAATTAGTACGAAGACCCCTCACTTCGTCAGCCATATGCAACAACTAGAGAAAAAGGTCCAAGAGGTTTGCTACAAGACTATTGCAGGAGCTGAGAGGACAGAGTGAGACGAGACTAAAGGAATTGATTCTGAAGACTTTAGAAGAGACAGAAGAACTTGAGAGACATGACTACAACATTTATAATACTTAAAGAGAACTTTCCAGAGCAGATAAGGAGAAACATTCTGAAAAGGGAGGAATTGGGACAAGGGGTCACAGAAAGGGCATAGTGATATTAAAAATCATTGAATTAAAATTGACAGAATTAAAATGAAGAAATTACTAGGTAATGCTGAAAAGAAAGCCAGATGAGAGGGCACCAATGGTCTTTAAAGAAACTACAAATACACTCAGTTATCCACTCGACAATTGTGGGGGGGATTTCGGTACAGGGTAAACTGGTGGACAAATGGAAAAAGGCATACATTGTGCCAATAAAAAAATAAAGGGGGGAATCGGGAGGACCCTTTGAACTATAGGCAGGTCTCTGTGACGAGCATTGCTCGGAAAATATTGGAAAAAGCCATCAGGGAAAAGTGTATAGAATACTTGGCAAGCACAAGACTGCTAACTAGCAGACAGTTAGTTGAACTTTTCTATCAGCTCATTCATGACTTGATAAACCTCGACCTAGAGCACCGCTTGTTTGCCTTAGTTGGCAGAACTTGTTAGCGTTAGGTTAGGTAAGGTTTGTAAGGACAAGTGTTTCTTAACGCCGGTCTTAATCATTTGATGACCCACAGCTGGAGCTTTTGGTTATCTGGCCGAAGCCTTCCGCTGGCTTATCCCTCCACCCCCTTCAAACAACATGGTTATGATTATAAGATCTCCTAGCACTTGTCATCCAACAGAAAATTCCTGTACATCAAATCTACGAAGCTTCTTCATTACAAGACATAATTAAAAAATAAATGGGTGGATTATATTTATTTACAATACGAATTCAAGAAAGTTTTTTTTTCGAGAGGCTTGTCTGGAAACTTCAAAAACATAGGAGGAATTAAAGGAAAATTATTGGAGTGGATAAGGAATTTTTCTACTTGAGAAGAACACGAGAACAGTGATGCAAGTGTCAATAGCCTGATGGGGTAATGTCATCAGAGGGGTGCCGCAAGGATCAGTGCTTGTTCCCTAATAATTTCTTAATTTGCGTGAATGACTTGCCAGAAGGAATACAAAAATATGTGCAACTTGTTTGCAGGTCCTATGCAAGATATGACATAAATAATCAATGTATCGCTGCAAGGAAACCTGGATAGATGGATAATGGATTTTAAAGTGGATGACTGCCATATAATGAAAACGGAAAAAAGCGTAAATCAGGCTACAAGATTATGTGATAAAAAAATAAAAGAAAAAGCATCAGAGGGAAAATCTGGGAGTCAACAGTGACAAAAGATTGCAGCCGGGAGATCAGATGTGGTTGGAGTGAAGACTGAAAGAGCCTTCTGCTGAACTATTCTGATATCACCTGCTTAAACAGAAGTTGGAATAGACTTTAATTTTTTTTATCAACAGATAACCTTGACTTCGACTTAATGTTTTCTGCTATCTGTCCTTTTCATGTGCAGCCGCATCATCCACCATTAATTCACCCACCTCCACCTCCTAAATCCCACCACCTGCACTCATACCTATTACCTCCACACCAGCGCCTTCGTCTGCAGCATCCCCCGTGTGGGTTACGACTCTCTATGTCCGTGGACGACGCAAGACACCGTCCCAGGATCGTGGACGACACACAAGAAGCGCTGATCACCCCAGAAAGAGCTGACGACTCAAGTGACAAGCATTCACCTCCTGCCATCTTAGCTCTTGCCTCCGCGCCTCAGCCTCCTCTCCTAACTAACTCGTTGACTTTTTTATACCTACCTGAGTTGCCTCCTGAGAGCCCTCTGTTTACCTCCACGTCGTCTTGGTCACTTAAGTCGAGAATCTTCGTGTTTACTGCGATTCTTGGTCTTACGAGCCAAGGGCATTTTTGTGTTATTGTCGCTACGGCAAGACTCGTTTTTCATCTCGCTTTTCACGTCCAACGGAACTTCTTTCTACTAGTTTTTTATTTCTGAGGATCACATCCGTTTCTCTGTTTCCCAGTTGACCTATTCTGCTCTTCTTAAGTCTGTAGTTTTAGTGGATATTAATAGGGGATTCCATCTATTTATTCCTGCTATTTTGTTTACGGTGTGTAAGTGGTAGTCACTCCAGCTCCCAAACACACTGTCTGTGGGCAGTTGCGTGATTTTCTTTTACTCTTCTGAGAGATTTTGTTCTCTCTGTCCACCCTCGTAATGGATCCCGTTTTCTGTATTTTTCTCTCCTCTCCTTCCCTTTCTCTCTTCGTCCTGACTTTGATTATTTGAAGGGAGTCTTGCTGAGTTAGACGTTCACTCAGCTTATCCAGCAACCAATGCTGATGTTGCTGCTGCTACTGTTGCTGCTGTTGCTACTGTTGCTGCTGTTGCTACTGTTGCTGTTGCTGCTGTTCCTGCTACTGATGTTTCTGCTGTCGCCGCAGTTGCTGCTGTTATTGATGTTGCGACTGTCGCTGCTGTTGCTATTGTTACTGTTGCCGCTCCTGCTGCTGTTGTTGTTGTTACTGCTGTCGCTGTTACTGCTGTCGCTATTATTGTTGCTGTCATCGCTGTTTTTGCTGCTGCCGCTGTTTGTCGTGTTGTTTCTCAACAGAGAGAGGATTAACTGTGCTTGACGGACAGCAGGATTGTAACCCCTTCAGAACGTGACCAGTGGAGTATCCGATCCTCTCCTTAAGGGGATCAACACCACCTTTGACGCCTCGTGGTCCCTCTCCACCCTATCACCCGTCCGCCCTCCCTCCCTCCATCCATCTCTCCCCACTCACTTCCCCTTTCACTCTCCCTTATCCGACCTCTCCTCCATTACCCCCTTCACTCTCTAAACTCTCCCCCCTCCTATAGCCTTTCCATTCTCTCCTCCATATCCTCCAGTCTCTCCTCCACTTCCTCACTCCACCAAACATTACGTCTCCACAAATCACCAGTAACGTCAACTATCACAAGCTATCATTAAGTAAATAAGAGACAGCCTCATTAGCGCAGACATATACAAGCTGGCAGGGCGCTCTGACCCCCATCAAATAAGATGTTAAATCCGAGTTGCTATAACGAGAATCATATTACGACATTTATTTATTTACAAGGAAGATTGTTACAGACAGCTAATCATGAAACTGTGAAACAAGTAACGCGACAACGCAAGCAGGAAATAACAGAGAAATATGAATATGATTATATATATATATATATATATATATATATATATATATATATATATATATATATATATATATATATATATATATATATATATATATATATATATATATATAAAGAGAGAGAGAGAGAGACAGACAGACAGACAGATATAAGGGGGATTTGGCACTCCCAGTTGGTCACTAGAGGGACGTTGGCACTACAGCCTCGGGTGCCAGTAGCGGTCGTGTGCCCCTGCTAGTGTTGGCACTGTATAAATGCAGGTGCTTAATGCAGATCAAAGAGGAGGAGTATGTAGGAAGGGAGAGGATGAGAGGGAAAGGGAGAGAAACGAGATAAGCAGAGGGAGGGAAGGAAGGAAAGGGTAGGGAAGGGAGGAGAGGGAGCAGATGGAAATTAAAAATATATAAAACAGACGGAAATGGAGGAAAATGTAATTGGAAAATGCAGAGAAGAAACGGAAAATGGAAGGGCAAGGTTACTATAAACTATCAACAGCTTTCAACTCTCTCTCTCTTGTAAACAAAAGACAGGCGCAGAGATAGGAACACATTCTTATTTACATGTTCATCCTAGCTTTAATATACGTAACTGTCGTATCAAACCTGTCGTAGGAGGAGCAGTGTATCAAGTAAGAGTGGACTGTCGCTAGAGATTTGAGAGGTGATCTATACAGCTGGCCTCGCAGTATTTTATATTATTGTAACCACGAACAAGTGGTATTGATCAATAACAACAATGCGGGCCAAAACAACATGGGTTCGAATCCTTGGCTAGTCGTAGTTTTGTTATTGATTAATACCACTTGTTCGTGGTTACAATAATATAAAATACTGCTTGTTGAGGCTAGAACACCAAACAGGGAGTAGAATGTAATTAGTTCAGAGGCAACAACACCACCGTATGTCCTCGGATCAAGGTAAAACACCTAGCTCTGCTGGGTGCGTGATTCTTGTAGGATTTGGTGGTCCTGTGGGTTAGAGCGTCATGTGGTCTTCGCTCACCATGAGGCGGGTCAAAAGAACATGGGTTCGATATATATATGTGTGTGTATATATATATATATGTATATATATATATATATATATATATATATATATATATATATATATATATATATATATATATATATATATATATATATATATATATATATATATATATATATATATGTCGTGCCGAATATGTAAAACTGGCCATTTAGCAAGAACTATATATATATATATATATATATATATATATATATATATATATATATATATATATATATATATATATATATTTTTTTCATTAGAGTATATTAGTGTATGTATACCATGAGGAGAGTATCGGTGTATATACACAGCGAGAGATGTATATCTCCCAGTGTTCATATACTGGGAAGTGTATCTCTCGGTGTACACACACGGTGAGGTGTACACACACGGTGAGGTGTACACACACAGTAAGGTGTACACACACAGTGAGGTGTACACACACAGTAAGGTGTACACATACTGACCTGTAACTATTCCAGTCTAAAATAACTCTGAACTGTTATTGCTTCAAAGGAGCTGGAAACTATCCCAGTCTCCAGTGGACTTGGGACTATCCCAGTCTCCAGTGGACTTGGAACTATCCCAGTCTCCAGTGGACTTGGGACTATCCCAGTCTCCAGTGGACTTGGGACTATCCCAGTCTCCAGTGGTCTTGGGACTATCCCAGTCTCCAGTGGACTTGGGACTATCCCAGTCTCCAGTGAACTTGGGACTATCCCAGTCTCCAGTGGACTTGGAACTATCCCAGTCTCCAGTGGACTTGGGACTATCCCAGTCTCCAGTGGACTTGGGACTATCCCAGTCTCCAGTGGACTTGGAACTATCTCAGTCTCCAGTGGACTTGGGACTATCCCAGTCTCCAGTGGACTTGGGACTATCCCAGTCTCCAGTGGACTTGGGACTATCCCAGTCTCCAGTGGACTCGGAACTATCCCAGTCTCCAGTGGACTTGGGACCATCCCAGTCTCCAGTGGACTTGGGACTATCCCAGTCTCCAGTGGACTTGGGACTATCCCAGTCTCCAGTGGACTTGGGACTATCCCAGTCTCCAGTGGACTTGGGATTATCCCAGTCTCCAGTGGACTTGGGACTATCCCAGTCTCCAGTGGACTTGGAACTATCCCAGTCTCCAGTGGACTTGGGACTATCCCAGTCTCCAGTGGACTTGGGACTATCCCAGTATCCAGTGGACTTGGGACTATCCCAGTCTCCAGTGGACTTGGGACTATCCCAGTCTCCAGTGGACTTGGAACTATCCCAGTCTTCAGTGGACTTGGGACTATCCCAGTCTCCAGTGGACTTGGGACTATCCCAGTCTCCAGTGAACTTGGGACTATCCCAGTCTCCAGTGGACTTGGAACTATCCCAGTCTTCAGTGGACTTGGGACTATCCCAGTCTCCAGTGGACTTGGGACTATCCCAGTCTCCAGTGGACTTGGGACTATCCCAGTCTCCAGTGGACTTGGGACTATCCCAGTCTCCAGTGGACTTGGGACTATCCCAGTCTCCAGTGGACTTGGAACTATCCCAGTCTCCAGTGGACTTGGGACTATCCCAGTCTCCAGTGGACTTGGGACTATACCAGTCTCCAGTGGACTTGGGACTATCCCAGTCTCCAGTGGACTTGGGACTATCCCAGTCTCCAGTGGACTTGGGACTATCCCAGTCTCCAGTGGACTTGGGACTATCCCAGTCTCCAGTGGACTTGGAACTATCCCAGTCTCCAGTGGACTTGGGACTATCCCAGTCTCCAGTGGACTTGGGACTATCCCAGTCTCCAGTGGACTTGGGACTATCCCAGTCTCCAGTGGACTTGAAACTATCCCAGTCTTCAGTGGACTTGGGACTATCCCAGTCTCCAGTGGACTTGGGACTATCCCAGTCTCCAGTGAACTTGGGACTATCCCAGTCTCCAGTGGACTTGGAACTATCCCAGTCTTCAGTGGACTTGGGACTATCCCAGTCTCCAGTGGACTTGGGACTATCCCAGTCTCCAGTGGACTTGGGACTATCCCAGTCTCCAGTGGACTTGGAACTATCCCAGTCTCCAGTGGACTTGGGACTATCCCAGTCTCCAGTGGACTTGGAACTATCCCAGTCTCCAGTGGACTTGGGACTATCCCAGTCTCCAGTGGACTTGGGACTATACCAGTCTCCAGTGGACTTGGGACTATCCCAGTCTCCAGTTGACTTGGGACTATCCCAGTCTCCAGTGGACTTGGGACTATCCCAGTCTCCAGTGGACTTGGGACTATCCCAGTCTCCAGTGGACTTGGGACTATCCCAGTCTCCAGTGGACTTGGGACTATCCCAGTCTCCAGTGGACTTGGGACTATCCCAGTCTCCAGTGGACTTGGAACTATCCCAGTCTCCAGTGGACTTGGGACTATCCCAGTCTCCAGTGGACTTGGGACTATACCAGTCTCCAGTGGACTTGGGACTATCCCAGTCTCCAGTGGACTTGGGACTATCCCAGTCTCCAGTGGACTTGGGACTATCCCAGTCTCCAGTGGACTTGGGACTATCCCAGTCTCCAGTGGACTTGGGACTATCCCAGTCTCCAGTGGACTTGGAACTATCCCAGTCTCCAGTGGACTTGGGACTATCCCAGTCTCCAGTGGACTTGGAACTATCCCAGTCTCCAGTGGACTTGGGACTATCCCAGTCTCCAGTGGACTTGGGACTATCCCAGTCTCCAGTGGACTTGGGACTATCCCAGTCTCCAGTGGACTTGGGACTATCTCAGTCTCCAGTGGTCTTGGAACTATCCCAGTCTTCAGTGGACTTGGGACTATCCAAGTCTCCAGTGGACTTGGGACTATCCCAGTCTCCAGTGGACTTGGGACTATCCCAGTCTCCAGTTGACTTGGAACTATCCCAGTCTTCAGTGGACTTGGGACTATCCCAGTCTCCAGTGGACTTGGAACTATCCCAGTCTCCAGTGGACTTGGGACTATCCCAGTCTCCAGTGGACTTGGAACTATCCCAGTCTTCAGTGGACTTGGGACTATCCCAGTCTCCAGTGGACTTGGAACTATCCCAGTCTCCAGTGGACTTGGGACTATCCCAGTCTCCAGTGGACTTGGGACTATCCCAGTCTCCAGTGGACTTGGGACTATCCCAGTCTCCAGTGGACTTGGGACTATCCCAGTCTCCAGTGGACTTGGAACTATCCCAGTCTCCAGTGGACTTGGGACTATCCCAGTCTCCAGTGGACTTGGAACTATCCCAGTCTTCAGTGGACTTGGGACTATCCCAGTCTCCAGTGGACTTGGGACTATCCCAGTCTCCAGTGGACTTGGAACTATCCCAGTCTTCAGTGGACTTGGGACTATCCCAGTCTCCAGTGGACTTGGGACTATCCCAGTCTCCAGTGGACTTGGGACTATCCCAGTCTCCAGTGGACTTGGGACTATCCCAGTCTCCAGTAGACTCGGAAATATTCTTCCTTGAAGAGACTTTGAAGTCTTCCTGACTCAACGAACTGGAAGGAACTATTCTCATCTCCAGTGGACTTGGGACTCGCTAACAATTCCAAGTTACAATTTTGTGTGTGTGTGTGTGTCAACACACGTGTTTGAGGAAATATTTAAAATGTTTTTTCCCCCCCTCTTGCCTGGAAAACATTCAAGGTTCTGGAAATGACAAGCGAGAGGCTCCGGCGTCAGCGCAGCAAAGGTATATTCCGGCCTATAAATAACCCGTCTCTTCACAAGACACCTGACAAAGTCGATCTCGGAGCAAAAAAACAAATTACAAAAACAATTTACGCTTGTTGTTTTCCTTCTGTCTGGTCTCTGGAATTGTTGAAACGGAAAAAAATAAATACGTATTTAGCGAAAAAAGTTTGTTAACACTGGAGAGTTATTTAACGAAATGTAATAAGTACTCGTGGCGAAACGTTTCCTCTAATGAACGACCTTAGCTCCTGTATATACCGTGTTTTCCGGCATATAAGGCGCGCCATTTTCCCCACAAAAAGTCTTGGAAAATCGGCCTGCGCTTTATGTGCTAAAGATCAGGGTCAAGGGTAGGCTTTGGATTACACTTTATCGTAAGGTAAGAGGGTAATCAACTCTTGAATATAATTCCTGAGTTAACGTTATGATACCTCTGTCGTGCGCCTTATATGCCGGATCCTCTCTCACAAACGTAAGATCTGCTGGAATAATGTTAGAGGAGAAATATTGTGTGAAGGATAATGAGAACGATGTGGATACTTGGTGAGGCGAGGGATGTAGATAAGAGTAGACTAGGAATTGATACGTATATTTGATGAGAGGAATCAGCTGGTTCAAAATAATTTCTCTGTTTTCACGTGTGAGTTTGATTACTCCGAAGACTGTGTTATCTACCAGTTGTGTACTGTAGAGGGGAGGTAGAAATAGGGGTGTTTATGTGCTTTCACTACCACTATTGCAACTACCATCACAACCATCACAACCATCACAATAATCATATTAACCACCACAATCACATTCATCTCTACCAGTACTGATACAATCATTAGATACTCTCCCATTTATATGGTTGATTAACCTTACATTTACTTGGTTGTCCTGTTATCCTAGCCATATGGCTGTCCCGCTTGGCTGTCCTGTTATCCCAGCCATATGGCTGCCCCGACCTGACAGCCATGTGGCTTACTTGGTCTCATTGTCGTGTGGCTGACCACGTCTCACAGTAATGCAGATGACCTGGTCACAGCTATACGCCTGACCAGACCTGAAGACTATGTCTTCAGGTCTGGTCACGTCAAGTCACAGCCATGTGGTTGACCTGATCTTTCAGCCACATGCATACGAAGAGTGGTCAGCGATGTACATCAAATTGATATTCTTGTGTGTACTGGACCCCCCGAGGTGTTTTTCCTGTGATGGTTGAAACTTACGTATTCAGAGGTGTTGGTGGTGGTGGTGGTGATGGTGGTGATGGTGGTGATGGTGGTGTTGGTGGTGATGGTGGTGGTGATGGTGGTGGTGGTGGTGGTGGTGGTGGTGGTGATGGTGGTGGTGATGGTGGTGGTGGTGGTGGTGGTGATGGTGGTGATGGTGGTGATGGTGGTGATGGTGGTGGTGGTTGTGGTGGTGGTGATGGTGGTGATGGTGGTGATGGTGGTGGTGGTGGTGGTGGTGGTGGTGGTGATGGTGGTGGTGGTGATGGTGGTGATGGTGGTGATGGTGGTGATGGTGGTGATGGTGGTGATGGTGGTGATGGTGGTGATGGTGGTGATGGTGGTGATGGTGGTGATGGTGGTGATGGTGGTGATGGTGGTGATGATGGTGATGGTGGTGGTGGTGGTGATGGTGGTGATGGTGGTGATGGTGGTGATGGTGGTGATGGTGGTGATGGTGGTGATGGTGGTGATGGTGGTGATGGTGGTGATGGTGGTGATGGTGGTGATGGTGGTGATGGTGGTGATGGTGGTGATGGTGGTGTTGGTGGTGATGGTGGTGATGGTGGTGATGGTGGTGATGGTGGTGGTGATGGTGGTGGTGATGGTGGTGATGGTGGTGGTGATGGTGGTGGTGGTGGTGATGGTGGTGGTGATGGTGGTGATGGTGATGGTGATG
>NC_091322.1:25997484-25999984 GCF_038502225.1 Cherax quadricarinatus | reverse complement strand
AGAAATCCAGATTGTTGATTCTGTCCAGAGAAGTGATGAGCAACATAGCTAGGCCCTTCCCAGAAGTAACATCTACGTGGGTGCCATGGCGATGTATTCCGTCAGAAACTACACAAGGAAGAAAGATTCTTACGATAGACGCACGTGCAGCTCTAGTAATTCTTACTGGCGAAAGGTTTCGCCCGCACTGCAGGCGCCACCAGTCAAACACAGAGGTGAATCTAATCTGTGGAAACATCAGCTTTGGTGGAAGATGACGGAGACAAAATTGTGGCAAATCCTGAAACGTAGGTCGAGCCTTTCGTCCATAAACATTCCCATCATCTTGTCGTTACCATATACCATTTGTAATATGATAAAGATCCCCATGACAAACCCAATAATGAAGCAGGAGTATTGACAGTTCCATAACGGGATTACGGAGGGGAGAAGGTTGCAACAAAATCTACATAGGAGAAACGGGAAGTAATTTTACCAAACGTATTCAAGAACACAAATATGCTTGCAGACGAGACACATTTCGTTACAGCAGCCCATCCTCTGTGACGGACTACGACAAGGAAACTATAACACAGGTTTCTGCATTGTTGTGTATAATGTAAGGTGTGGCGAAAAAACGCTACTTTATGGAGCTTTTTCACCACACTTTACATTATATGCAACAATGCAGAAATCTGCATAATAGAAACATAGCTGGCTTTTGTTCCCACAATGTAATTCTTACGTAAAATGGTAAGGGAGGATATAGCGAGTGTTCCCACAGTGTGGCTGTCAAAGAGATGTAGTTTAAAGGCACATTGTGTAACTAACATATATATAATAGGCATAACTCTCACATAGAACAGAGAAGCAACACACTCCCACAGTATAAGTATTACATAGTTACCTTGCTTCAACAAGTCCATCCCATTCCCCTACATAGTTGCCCACAGTTAACCCTGAGGATCCCTATTCCCTCTTTCAAGAATTCCCTTTCCCTTTCTCCTGGATCTCAATCCACTCTTCCACAACTCCTCTTCAAGGGATACCCCCCCCCAATCTCTCTCTCTAGAATTTCTATCCCATCTTCCAGGGATCCCTCTTTCCTTCCCACTTCCAGGGGAACCCTTGTCTTCTCTCTCTCCCATCTCGCAGTGTTCCAGACACAACTTCCAGAGAGGGATGGTGGTTTCCCTGGAGGCTGGATTATCTTGGAAGCTGCTCCAAGACTCTGATAGAGCGAGTGTCATCAAACTTGTTGGATGGTCAATAGGAGAACCTTGGCAAACTGACCTGGAAGAATGTAGGCGATTTATCCTTACTGTAGTGGATGTATTTGTCAGCATAAGTGATTTATACGCGCTGTAGTGGATGTATTTCTCAGTGTACGTGATTTATGCTTGCTGAAATGGGCGTATTTCTCAGTGAATGTGCTTAGGAGGCCTGGTCACAGACCGGGCCGCGGGGGCGTTGACCCCCGGAACTCTCTCCAGGTAAACTCCAGGTAAACTCCAGCCCTTACTGTAATGGACGTACTTGTTATTACATGTGATTTAAACTTACTGTAGTGGATACATCTGTTAGTGTATGTGTTTTATGTTTCCTGTAGTGAATCTTTTAGCTCTTATTAGTGGCTTATACTTATTAGTGGTTTATACTTATTAGTGGTTTATACTTATTAGTGGTTTATACTTATTAGTGGTTTATACTCATTAGTGGTTTATACTTATTAGTGGTTTATACTTATTAGTGGTTTATACTTATTAGTGGTTTATACTTATTAGTGGTTTATACTTATTAGTGGTTTATACTTATTAGTGGTTTATACTTATTAGTGGCTTATACTTATTAGTGGTTTATACTTATTAGTGGCTTATACTTATTAGTGGTTTATACTTATTAGTGGTTTATACTTATTAGTGGTTTATACTTATTAGTGGCTTATACTTATTAGTGGTTTATACTTATTAGTGGTTTATACTTATTAGTGGTTTATACTTATTAGTGGTTTATACTTATTAGTGGTTTATACTTATTAGTGGTTTATACTTATTTCTTAATGTAAGCCATTTAACCTTCCGCAAAGGAAATAAATCTGAAAAATGTTAACGATAATCAAAATAGTAATAATAATAATAATAATAATAATAATAATAATAATAATAATAATAATAATAATAATAATAATAATAATAATAATAATAATAATAATAATAATAATAATAATAATAATAATAATAATAATAATAATAATAATAAAGATGAGGAGAGAAAATCACAAGCAAATAGTTACTGAAATTCAACCCCAGCAAGTAAAAAATTATGAAAATTGCGAAAGAAGACGGAAGACCGGAAACGGAGTACGGAGTGGCAGAAGATCACCAGCGACTCGCATCAACCCAGTAACTGATGGTGCAACTTTGCGACTGGAAACTTTATGCTAGCTTTTAGCAACATAAAATTTACCCACTAAGCAGATTGAAATGTATCTCAGGTCCTCCCTTGAGTACGCAGCACCAGC
>NC_091322.1:25937484-25987484 GCF_038502225.1 Cherax quadricarinatus | reverse complement strand
GATGCACTGGTAGCTGCACTGGTAGATGCACTGGTAGCTGCACTGGTAGCTGCACTGGTAGCTGCACTGGTAGCTGCACTGGTAGCTGCACTGGTAGCTGCACTGGTAGCTGCACTGGTAGCTGCACTGGTAGATGCACTGGTAGCTACACTGGTAGCTGCACTGGTAGCTGCACTGGTAGCTGCACTGGTAGCTGCGCTGGTAGCTGCACTGGTAGCTGCACTGGTAGATGCACTGGTAGCTACACTGGTAGCTGCACTGGTAGCTGCACTGGTAGCTGCACTGGTAGATGCACTGGTAGCTACACTGGTAGCTGCACTGGTAGCTGCACTGGTAGCTGCACTGGTAGCTGCACTGGTAGCTGCACTGGTAGATGCACTGGTAGATGCACTGGTAGCTACACTGGTAGCTGCACTGGTAGCTGCACTGGTAGATGCACTGGTAGATGCACTGGTAGCTACACTGGTAGCTGCACTGGTAGCTGCACTGGTAGATGCACTGGTAGCTACACTGGTAGCTGCACTGGTAGATGCACTGGTAGCTACACCGGTAGCTGCACTGGTAGCTGCACTGGTAGATGCACTGGTAGCTACACTGGTAGCTGCACTGGTAGCTGCACTGGAAGATGCACTGGTATATGCACTGGTAGCTGCACTGGTAGCTGCACTGGTAGCTGCACTGGTAGCTGCACTGGTAGCTGCACTGGTAGATGCACTGGTATATGCACTGGTAGCTGCACTGGTAGATGCACTGGTAGCTGCACTGGTAGCTGCACTGGTAGCTGCACTGGTAGATGCACTGGTATATGCACTGGTAGCTGCACTGGTAGATGCACTGGTAGCTGCACTGGTAGCTGCACTGGTAGATGCACTGGTATATGCACTGGTAGCTGCACTGGTACATGCACTGGTAGCTGCACTGGTAGCTGCACTGGTAGCTGCACTGGTAGATGCACTGGTATATGCACTGGTAGCTGCACTGGTAGGTATACTGGTAGCTGCACTGGTAGCTGCACTGGTAGATGCACTGGTAGCTGCACTGGTAGCTGCACTGGTAGATGCACTGGTATATGCATTGGTAGCTGCACTGGTAGCTGCACTGGTAGCTGCACTGGTAGCTGCACTAGTAGATGCACTGGTATATGCACTGGTAGCTGCACTGGTAGGTACACTGGTAGCTGCACTGGTAGCTGCACTGGTAGATGCACTGGTAGCTGCACTGGTAGCTGCACTGGTAGATGCACTGGTATATGCACTGGTAGCTGCACTGGTAGGTACACTGGTAGCTGCACTGGTAGCTGCACTGGTAGCTACACTGGTAGCTGCACTGATAGATGCACTGATATATGCACTGGTAGTTGCACTGGTAGCTACACTGGTAGCTGCACTGGTAGATGCACTGGTAGCTGCACTGGTAGCTGCACTGGTAGATGCACTGGTATATGCACTGGTAGCTGCACTGGTAGATGCACTGGTATATGCACTCGTAGCTGCACTGGTAGCTGCACTGGTAGCTGCACTGGTAGCTGCACTGGTAGATGCACTGGTAGCTGCACTGGTAGATGCACTGGTAGCTGCACTGGTAGCTGCACTGGTAGCTGCACTGGTAGATGCACTGGTAGCTGCACTGGTAGCTGCACTGGTAGCTGCACTGGTAGCTGCACTGGTAGCTGCACTGGTAGCTGCACTGGTAGCTGCACTGGTAGCTGCACTGGTAGCTACACTGGTAGCTGCACTGGTACATGCACTTGTAGCTGCACTGGTAGATGCACTAGTAGCTGCACTGGTAGCTGCACTGGTAGCTGCACTGGTAGCTGCACTGGTACATGCACTGGTAGCTGCACTGGTAGATGCACTGGTAGCTGCACTGGTAGCTGCACTGGTACATGCACTGGTAGCTGCACTGGTAGCTGCACTGGTAGCTGCACTGGTAGATGCACTGGTATATGCACTGGTAGCTGCACTGGTAGCTACACTGGTAGCTGCACTGGTAGATGCACTGGTAGCTGCACTGGTAGCTGCACTGGTAGCTGCACTGGTAGCTGCACTGGTAGCTGCACTGGTAGCTGCACTGGTAGATGCACTGGTAGCTGCACTGGTAGCTGCACTGGTAGCTGCACTGGTAGCTGCACTGGTAGCTGCACTGGTAGATGCACTGGTAGCTGCACTGGTAGATACACTGGTAGCTGCACTGGTAGCTGCACTGGTAGCTGCACTGGTAGATGCACTGGTAGCTGCACTGGTAGCTGCACTGGTAGATGCACTGCTAGCTGCACTGGTATCTGCACTGGTAGCTGCACTGGTAGATGCACTGGTAGCTGCACTGGTAGCTGCACTGGTAGCTGCACTGGTAGATGCACTGGTAGCTGCACTGGTAGCTGCACTGGTACATGCACTGGTAGCTGCACTGGTAGCTGCACTGGTACATGCACTGGTAGATGCACTGGTAGATGCACTGGTAGCTGCACTGGCACATGCACTGGTAGATGCACTGGTAGATGCACTGGTAGATGCACTGGTAGATGCACTGGTAGCTGCACTGGTAGCTGCACTGGTAGCTGCACTGGTACATGCACTGGTAGCTGCACTGGTAGCTGCACTGGTAGCTGCACTGGTACATGCATTGGTAGATGCACTGGTAGATGCACTGGTAGATGCACTGGTAGCTGCACTGGTAGCTGCACTGGCACATGCACTGGTAGATGCATTGGTAGCTGCACTGGCACATGCACTGGTAGATGCACTGGTAGATGCACTGGTAGATGCACTGGTAGATGCACTGGTACATGCACTGGTACATGCACTGGTACATGCACTGGTACATGCACTGGTACACGCACTGGTAGATGCACTGGTAGATGCACTGGTAGATGCACTGGTAGCTGCACTGGCACATGCACTGGTAGATGCACTGGTAGATGCACTGGTACATGCACTGGTACATGCACTGGTACACGCACTGGTAGATGCACTGGTAGATGCACTGGTAGATGCACTGGTAGATGCACTGGTAGCTGCACTGGCACATGCACTGGTAGATGCACTGGTAGATGCACTGGTAGATGCACTGGTAGCTGCACTGGCACATGCACTGGTAGATGCACTGGTAGCTGCACTGGTAGATGCACTGGTAGCTGCACTGGCACATGCACTGGTAGATGCACTGGTAGCTGCACTGGTAGCTGCACTTGTAGCTGCACTGGCACATGCACTTGTAGTTGCACTGGTAGCTGCACTGGTAGATGCACTGGTAGCTGCACTGGCACATGCACTGGTAGATGCACTGGTAGATGCACTGGTAGATGTTTTGAGCACAAATGAGCTGCAAGAGGAGCTCGTAGAGATCCAGAATGATGAGAAACTTCATCACGGTCTTGACATCCCGGTTGAACCTTGGACCTTTGTTTGTATCGATAATGATGACGTTATTGATGATGATGGTAGAGTTTCACAACACTCTGAATCATTGATGTTTAGTGACATTGATGATGCATCCTCACAACACTGAGATATTCGTTTATCATCAATTTTTTTTAATGAATAATTCCATAATTGTGAAAAAAAAATAATTCTGGGGTTGTGGTGGTTAACGGTGGAAAACAAAAATAGAAATTACTCCAGTTCCTGGCCCCCTTTCTTTCATTATCTATTCTCCCTCTCTTCCTTGTTTACATTCTCCCTCTCCTGCTTGCCTCTGTTCCTCAGGGAAACAATGCTAATTTTTCTCCCCACTATTTAACTGGAGTATGGAATCGAATGTCAGTACATCGCTTCTCTCCTCCCTTCCAGCACTTCTCCCTCCCTCCTCCCTTCCAGCACTTCTCCCTCCCTCCTCCCTTGCAGCCCGTCTCCCTCCCTCCTCCCTTCAATCACTTCTGCCTCTCTCCTCCCTTCCAGCAATTCTCCCTCCCTCCTCCCTTCCAGCACTTCTCCCTCCCTCCTCCCTTCCAGCACTTCTCCCTCCCTCCTCCCTTCCAGCACTTCTCCCTCCCTCCTCCCTTCAAGCACTTCTCCCTCCCTCCTCCCTTCCAGCACTTCTCCCTCCCTCCTCCCTTCAAGCACTTCTCCCTCCCTCCTCCCTTCCAGTACGTCTCCCTCCCTCCTCCCTTCAAGCACTTCTCCCTCGGAGTCCCTTCCAGCACTTCTCCCTCCCTCCTCCCTTCCAGCACTTCTCCCTCCCTCCTCCCTTCCAGCACTTCTCCCTCCCTCCTCCCTTCCATCACTTCTCCCTCCCTCCTCCCTTCCAGCACTTCTCCCTCCCTCCTCCCTTCCAGCACTTCTCCCTCCCTCCTCCCTTCCAGCACTTCTCCCTCCCTCCTCCCTTCAAGCACTTCTCCCTCCCACCACCCTTCCAGCACTTCTAACTCCCTCCTCCCTTCCAGCACTACTCCCTCCCTCCTCCCTTCCAGTACGTCTCCCTCCCTCCTCCCTTCAAGCACTTCTCCCTCGGAGTCCCTTCCAGCACTTTTCCCTCCCTCCTCCCTTCCAGCACTTCTCCCTCCCTCCTCCCTTCCAGCACTTCTCCCTCCCTCCTCCCTTCCAGCACTTCTCCCTCCCTCCTCCCTACCAGCACTTCTCCCTCCCTTCTCCCTTCCAGCACTTCTCCCTCCCTCCTCCCTTCAAGCACTTCTCCCTCCCTCCTCCCTTCCAGCACTTCTAACTCCCTCCTCCCTTCCAGCACTCCTCCCTCCCTCCTCCCTTCCAGTACTTCTCCCTCCCTCCTCCCTTCAAGCACTTCTCCCTCGGAGTCCCTTCCAGCACTTTTCCCTCCCTCCTCCCTTCCAGCACTTCTCCCTCGGAGTCTCTTTAAGCACTTCTCCCTCCCTCCTCCCTTCCAGCACTTCTCCCTCCCTCCTCCCTTCCAGCACTTCTCCCTCCCTCCTCTTCCCCTTCCATACGCCCTCCTACCAGTGCTCAACACCTCACTCACTCCTCACTGCCCATGAAAGGTCAGGACCTGTTTCACACTCCCGCACATAATTCTCCCTTAATGGGCAATCATGTAGTGGGGAGGTGATGTGTGTGTGTGTGTGTGTGTGTGTGTGTGTGTGTGTGTGTGTGTGTGTGTGTGTGTGTGTGTGTGTGTGTACGATATTATTAAGGAGAGTCAGCTAGGAAAGTTAAGCTGTGTTGAACTGCTAGGTTGTTAATTACAGAAGCCATGTTAAGAAACACTTTCACTTTGAAATTATTAAACTTTACCGAACCATACATATTGCATTGTAAAAAAATAACATTTTATCACTTTTCACAACAGCCTGGTTGATCAGACCCTGGTACACCACGAGGCCTGGTTTCAACCGGACCAGGGGGGCGTTGACCCCCGAAACCCTCTTCAGGTATACTCAGGTATATACTAAATTAGTTATTTTAACATGATTATCAGTCCCCAGAAAGTGTGTCTTTATCTTATGTGTACAAGTGATCGCTTACCACCAAAAGCTCCAGTGATAGACTTTGTAGTGTATGGAACACTCCAGTGATAGACTTTGTAGTGTATGGAACACTCCAGTGATAGACCTTGTAGTGTATGGAACACTCCAGTGATAGACCTTGTAGTGTATGGAACACTCCAGTGATAGACTTTGTAGTGTATGGAACACTCCAGTGATAGACCTTGTAGTGTATGGAACACTCCAGTGATAGACCTTGTAGTGTATGGAACACTCCAGTGATAGACCTTGTAGTGTATGGAACACTCCAGTGATAGACTTTGTAGTGTATGGAACACTCCAGTGATAGACTTTGTAGTGTATAGAACACTCCAGTGATAGACTTTGTAGTGTATAGAACACTCCAGTGATAGACTTTGTAGTGTATGGAACACTCCAGTGATAGACTTTGTAGTGTATGGAACACTCCAGTGATAGACTTTGTAGTGTATGGAACACTCCAGTGATAGACTTTGTAGTGTATGGAACACTCCAGTAATAGACTTTGTAGTGTATGGAACACTCCAGTGATAGACTTTGTAGTGTATGGAACACTCCAGTGATAGACTTTGTAGTGTATGGAACACTCCAGTGATAGACTTTGTAGTGTATGGAACACTCCAGTGATAGACTTTGTAGTGTATGGAACACTCCAGTGATAGTCTTTCCTGACTGGCTGACCATCCTGAGTGTAACAATTTAACCCTCATCTTGCCTGAGAAGTTTTCTAAATACGAGAGAAAAAAAAAACGTCACACCCGCATATATATATATATATATATATATATATATATATATATATATATATATATATATATATATATATATATATATATATATATATATATATATATATATATATATATATATATATATATATATATACATATGTGTGTGTGTGTGTATGTGTGTGTGTGTGTGTGTGTGTGTGTGTGTGTGTGTGTGTGTGTGTGTGTGTGTGTGTGTGTGTGTGTGTGTGTGTGTGTGTGTGTGTGTGTGTGTATGTGTGTGTGTGTGTGTGTGTATCTTCCTTGGTGTTTGGAATCTATATAACGGAATATTAATTTATCTATTTTGGGTATATGCGTGTATAAAAATATATAACATAAAAACACATGTTATTTCATGTTTGATATTGACTGATATGGCATCAGGTATACGAGGAAACGTCAATTACACAGGTGTTGAGAGCCTGGCAGGGGATCTCAGGTGTTGAGAGCCTGGCAGAGGACCTCAGGTGTTGAGAGTCTGGCAGGGGACCTCAGGTGTTGAGAGTCTGGCAGGGGACCTCAGGTGTTGAGAGTCTGGCAGGGGACCTCAGGTGTTGAGAGTCTGGCAGGGGATCTCAGTTGCTGAGAGCCTGGCAGGGGACCTCAGGTGTTGAGAGTCTGGCAGGGGATCTCAAGTGCTGAGAGCCTGGCAGGGGACCTCAGGTGTTGAGAGTCTGACAGGGGACCTCAGGTGTTGAGAGTCTGGCAGAGGACCTCAGGTGCTGAGAGCCTGGCAGGGGACCTCAGGTGTTGAGAGTCTGGCAGGGGACCTCAGGTGTTGAGAGTCTGGCAGGGGACCTCAGGTGCTGAGAGTCTGGCAGGGGACCTCAGATGTTGAGAGTCTGGCAGGGAACCTCAGATGTTGAGAGTCTGGCAAGGGACCTCAGGTGCTAAGAGCCTGGCAGGGAACCTCAGGTGTTAAGAACTTGGCAGGGGACTTCAGGTGTTGAGAAACTGGCAGGGGACCTGTGCTGAGAGCCTGACAAATGACCTCAGGCGTGCGGAACCTGGCAGGGGACCTGTGCTGAGAGCCTGGCAAGTCACCTCAGGTGTGCAGAGCCTGGCAGGGGACCTCAGGTGTTGAGAGCCTGGCAGGGGACCTCAGGTGTTGAGAGCCTGGCAAGTGACGTCAGGTGTTGAGAGCCTGGCAGGGGACGTCCGGTGTTGAGAGCCTGGCAGGGGACGTCAGGTGTTAAGAGACTGGCAGGGGACGTCAGGTGTTGAGAGCCTGGCAGGGAACGTCAGGTGTTGAGAGCCTGGCAGGGGACGTCAGGTGTTGAGAGCCTGGCAGGGGACCTCAGGTGTTGAGAGCCTGGCAGGGGACCTCAGGGGTTGATAACCTGGCAGAGGACCTTAGAAAGCCGTCACCCCAACCTGTCCAACTCTGCTGGAGTTTCTTAATTGCCGCTATAATTAATCATGATGGAAAATCCGGCTCAAAATCCATGAATGGGCAGTACAAAGCCGGATAGGTAGTCAGCCAGCTGGTTAATCATCCAAACAGCCAGTTTGCTAGCCAGATGGTTAATCAGATAGTGGATTACCTAGTCAATAAATTATTCAGCTATTTATTCTGTTAGCCAGCCGGTCAGCCGGTTAGCCAGTCAGCTACTTTAACTGACCAGCCGGCTAGCTAAGATTGGAAAGGAATAGACGGGATAGTGACAGGAGGGGAGAGTGACAGGAGGAGTAGTGATAGGAGGGGATAGTGGCAAGAAGGGATAGTGACAGGAGAGGACAGTGACAGGAGGGTAGAAACAGGAGGGGTAGTGACAGGTGGGGATAATGACAAGTAGAGATAGTTACAGGAGGGGTAGTGACATTAGGGGATAGTGATAGGAGGGGTAGTGATAGGAGGGGTAGTGACAAGAGGGGATAGTGATAGGAAGGGTATAGTGACAGGAGGGGCAGTGACAGGAGGGGATAGTAACAGAGGTGGTAATGGTGGGTGATGAAAGTGACGCTGGAGAGGAATGTATTATTGTTTGACTGGTAAGAACAGTGGTGGTGGCGGCGATTGTTGTAGTAGTAGTAGTAGTGGGAGTAGTAGTGGTAGTAGTAGTAGCAGTGATAGCGGTGGCGATACTAGTGATGACAGTGATTGTGTTGCTAGTGGTGCTGGTGATGCAGTGTGTGTGTGATGGCTGTGATACTGGCAGTATACACAGTATGGAATACTCTCTCTCTCTCTCTCTCTCTCTCTCTCTCTCTCTCTCTCTCTCTCTCTCTCTCTCTCTCTCTCTCTCTCTCTCTCTCTCTCTATCTATCTCTCTCTCACTCACTCACTCTCACACACACCTCAGCCACCTTGGTGGGCAGCAACACTACTTTAAGCTGTAGACACCATGTTATTACGGTGTTCCAGGATCACTTTTCTAAGATGTCCTGTCTAAATTTCCTCTTACAAGAACATGCTTCGCAGAGGAGAGAGAGAGAGAGAGAGAGAGAGAGAGAGAGAGAGAGAGAGAGAGAGAGAGAGAGAGAGAGAGAGAGAGAGAGAGAGAGAGAGAGAGAGAGAGAGAGAGAGAGACAGACAGACAGACAGACAGACAGACAGGCAGACAGACAGACAAACAAACAGACAGACAGAGAGGTAACAGCTCTTAGCCCATAACTGGAGTTAGGAACCTTAACCTAACCTGTGAAACACTGTGAAGAGAGAGAGAGAGAAGAAAAGGACAGAGAAGAAAGTGTAAAAGAGAGAGAAAGATGGAAAGACGAAGAAGGGGGGAGAAGATGAAAAAATGAGAAAGGTAGCAAAGGAAATAGGAAAAGAAAAAAAGAGAGAGAGAGAGAAGAATTAGAGGGAATAAAGGGGTTAAAGAGCAAAAAAGTTGACCTTTACACACACACACACACACACACACACACACACACACACACACACACATATATATATATATATATATATATATATATATATATATATATATATATATATATATATATATATATATATATATATATATATATATATATGATAACCCTATACTGCACGAATATGACAGTATTCTGAGGCAGATTTTTACGAAAGTACTTAACCTTACTCTAGAAGACGGAAAGTGGAACCAAGCTACACTTCCAGTCAGACTAGGAGGCATTGGTGTCCGCAAGTCATCACAGATTGCGTTACCTGCTTTTCTGTCCTCGTGTATTGCATCCAGAGAGCTTGTAGCAGCGATTCTCCCTGAACATCTTAGGGACAAGATTGGAGTCCAGGACCAAAAATTCATTGACGGAGCAATGATCTGGGATAATCTAACGGGCTCAGAAACCAGACCTGCTCCCCCCAACAACTACAAACACTCGCACTGGGATGGTCCAATAGTGGAAAATATAGCCTCAACAATGCTTCAGAGTGTGTCAGGGATGAGCCCGCCTGCTGGCAGTGAGAGCCCCTCATGCTGGGGACTTTCTGTTGGCTGTTCCCAACTCCAGCCTTGGCACACGCCTCGACCCACAGACCATCCGCATCGGTGTTGCCCTTCGACTTGCCACAGGTGTATTTGTGTCAGTGAAGCAGCAGACCGATTCGGGTACCATGGTCTTGTGTGCCGTAAATCCGAGGGAAAGATTGCAAGACATGAGGAGGTTAATAACATTATCAAGAGGAGCCTCACAACAGCTGGATGCCCAGCAGTAAGGGAGCCACCCCAACTATGCAGATCTGATGGCAGCCAGAAGCGTCCAGATGGTATCACCCTTCAAGCCTGGACAGATGGGAAGCAGGTGGTGTGGGACTATACATGTGCATCTACCTTGGCTGATACCTATATCCAATACACCAGGGAGGAAGGAGGGGCAGCTGCCAGCTTCAGAGAGTTCCAAAAGTCTAGAAAATATGGAGAACTTGCCCATCATCATATGTTTGTTCCCATAGGCTCAGAGACCCTTGGCTCATGGGGAAAGAGTGCATCTAAATTCCTTAAGGAGCTGGGAAAAAGACTCATCAGGGTAACAAGGGATCCCAGGGCAGCTAGTTTTCTGTTCCAGCGGCTCAGTGCGGCTGTTCAAAGGGGTAATGCCTGCTGTATTTTGGGCACACGCCCCAGCTCTGAGGAGCTGGATGAGATTTTCGCCTTATAATCGGTGATACACACGTAACAACGTGTACCGTATATGCCACCTTTATATCAACAATGTATCTGTTAAATCTTCTGTACCATATTATGTAATAAAATATTCCTATTGGTAAAAAAAATATATACTAAAAGATGGGATGGTAGGGGAAGTGGAATATTCAAACGGCTTCAGGAAGAAATCCAAATATTCTTCCTTGAAGCCTTTTTATCCACTTCTCCGAGGCTGTGGGTCCCACAATTTACACCAGAGGTGGACCCCATATTATATATGAAATATATATATATATATATATATATATATATATATATATATATATATATATATATATATATATATATATATATATATATATATATAATTCACCTATTAAGTAGGTAAACTTCAATATATTTGCATGCGTTCCCCTAATTACCTTAAAGATCAAGGTGTGTGTGTTTGAGTGTGTGTGTGTGTGTACTCACCTATTTGTGGCTGCATGGGTCGATTCACCGCTCCTGTGTTTGCTGGTTTGTTTGTGTTTGTGTAAAACCCCAGAAAAAGGGGAAAGAAATAAGAGTTTTAAATTACCAACCCAACAAAAGTTTATCTCACGACTTTTAAAAGGCCAGAATTACCAGTGAATTTTCCTATATATCAAAAATTATTATTATTATTATTATTATTATTATTATTATTATTATTATTATTATTATTATTATTATTATTACAATTATTATTATTATTACTATTATTATTATTATTATTATTATCATTATTATTATTATTATTATTATTATTATTATTATTATTATTTTATTATTTTTTTATTTTATTATCACACCGGCCGATTCCCACCAAGGCAGGGTGGCCCGAAAAAGAAAAACTTTCACCATCATTCACTCCATCACTGTCTTGCCAGAAGGGTGCTTTACACTACAGTTTTTAAACTGCAACATTAACACCCCTCCTTCAGAGTGCAGGCACTGTACTTCCCATCTCCAGGACTCAAGTCCGGCCTGCCGGTTTCCCTGAATCCCTTCATAAATGTTACTTTGCTCACACTCCAACAGCACGTCAAGTATTAAAAACCATTTGTCTCCATTCACTCCTATCAAACACGCTCACGCATGCCTGCTGGAAGTCCAAGCCCCTCGCACACAAAACCTCCTTTACCCCCTCCCTCCAACCCTTCCTAGGCCGACCCCTACCCCGCCTTCCTTCCACTACAGACTGATACACTCTTGAAGTCATTCTGTTTTGCTCCATTCTCTCTACATGTCCGAACCACCTCAACAACCCTTCCTCAGCCCTCTGGACAACAGTTTTGGTAATCCCGCACCTCCTCCTAACTTCCAAACTACGAATTCTCTGCATTATATTCACACCACACATTGCCCTCAGACATGACATCTCCACTGCCTCCAGCCTTCTCCTCGCTGCAACATTCATCACCCACGCTTCACACCCATATAAGAGCGTTGGTAAAACTATACTCTCATACATTCCCCTCTTTGCCTCCAAGGACAAAGTTCTTTGTCTCCACAGACTCCTAAGTGCACCACTCACTCTTTTTCCCTCATCAATTCTATGATTCACCTCATCTTTCATAGACCCATCCGCTGACACGTCCACTCCCAAATATCTGAATACGTTCACCTCCTCCATACTCTCTCCCTCCAATCTGATATTCAATCTTTCATCACCTAATCTTTTTGTTATCCTCATAACCTTACTCTTTCCTGTATTCACCTTTAATTTTCTTCTTTTGCACACCCTACCAAATTCATCCACCAATCTCTGCAACTTCTCTTCAGAATCTCCCAAGAGCACAGTGTCATCAGCAAAGAGCAGCTGTGACAACTCCCACTTTGTGTGTGATTCTTTATCTTTTAACTCCACGCCTCTTGCCAAGACCCTCGCATTTACTTCTCTTACAACCCCATCTATAAATATATTAAACAACCACGGTGACATCACACATCCTTGTCTAAGGCCTACTTTTACTGGGAAAAAATTTCCCTCTTTCCTACATACTCTAACTTGAGCCTCACTATCCTCGTAAAAACTCTTCACTGCTTTCAGTAACCTACCTCCTACACCATACACTTGCAACATCTGCCACATTGCCCCCCTATCCACCCTGTCATACGCCTTTTCCAAATCCATAAATGCCACAAAGACCTCTTTAGCCTTATCTAAATACTGTTCACTTATATGTTTCACTGTAAACACCTGGTCCACACACCCCCTACCTTTCCTAAAGCCTCCTTGTTCATCTGCTATCCTATTCTCCGTCTTACTCTTAATTCTTTCAATTATAACTCTACCATACACTTTACCAGGTACACTCAACAGACTTATCCCCCTATAATTTTTGCACTCTCTTTTATCCCCTTTGCCTTTATACAAAGGAACTATGCATGCTCTCTGCCAATCCCTAGGTACCTTACCCTCTTCCATACATTTATTAAATAATTGCACCAACCCCTCCAAAACTATATCCCCACCTGCTTTTAACATTTCTATCTTTATCCCATCAATCCCGGCTGCCTTATCCCCTTTCATTTTACCTACTGCCTCACGAACTTCCCCCACACTCACAACTGGCTCTTCCTCACTCCTACAAGATGTTATTCCTCCTTGCCCTATACACGAAATCACAGCTTCCCTATCTTCATCAACATTTAACAATTCCTCAAAATATTCCTTCCATCTTCCCAATACCTCTAACTCTCCATTTAATAACTCTCCTCTCCTATTTTTAACTAACAAATCCATTTGTTCTCTAGGCTTTCTTAACTTGTTAATCCCACTCCAAAACTTTTTCTTATTTTCAACAAAATTTGTTGATAACATCTCACCCACTCTCTCATTTGCTCTCTTTTTACATTGCTTCACCACTCTCTTAACTTCTCTCTTTTTCTCCATATACTCTTCCCTCCTTGCATCACTTCTACTTTGTAAAAACTTCTCATATGCTAACTTTTTCTCCCTTACTACTCTCTTTACATCATCATTCCACCAATCGCTCCTCTTCCCTCCCGCACCCACTTTCCTGTAACCACAAACTTCTGCTGAACACTCCAACACTACATTTTTAAACCTACCCCATACCTCTTCGACCCCCATTGCCTATGCTCTCATTAGCCCATCTATCCTCCAATAGCTGTTTATATCTTACCCTAACTGCCTCCTCTTTTAGTTTATAAACCTTCACCTCTCTCTTCCCTGATGCTTCTATTCTCCTTGTATCCCATCTACCTTTTACTCTCAGTGTAGCTACAACTAGAAAGTGATCTGATATATCTGTGGCCCCTCTATAAACATGTACATCCTGAAGTCTACTCAACAGTCTTTTATCTACCAATACATAATCCAACAAACTACTGTCATTTCGCCCTACATCATATCGTGTATACTTATTTATCCTCTTTTTCTTAAAATATGTATTATTATTATTATTATTATTATTATTATTATTATTATTATTATTATTCCCTCTATTCTACATTCCTCTATTCTTCTTTAATTCTATTATTATTATTATTATTATTATTATTATTATTATTATTATTCCCTCTATTCTACATTCCTCTATTCTTCTTTAATTCCAGTCGCCTCTTCACTCCCCTTCCCTCTCATTCTCCTTCCCTCAATACTCTCCATTCTCTTATTTACTAATTCTGCTTAATTCTCCTCCCCCTCCCAACACACTCACCCCCTCCCAACACACTCACCCCCTCCCAACACAGTCTCCCCCTCCCAACACACTCACCCCCTCCCAACACAGTCTCCCCCTCCCAACACAGTCTCCCCCTCCCAACACAGTCTCCCCCTCCCAACACACTCACCCCCTCCCAACACACTCACCCCCTCCCAACACAGTCTCCCCCTCCCAACACACTCACCCCCTCCCAACACAGTCTCCCCCTCCCAATACAGTCTCCCCCTCCCAACACACTTACCCCCTCCCAACACAGTCTCCCCCTCCCAATACACTCTCCCCCTCCCAACACACTCTCCCCCTCCCAACACAGTCTCCCCCTCCCAATACACTCTCCCCCTCCCAACACACTCACCCCCTCCCAACACAGTCTCCCTCTCCCAATACACTCTCCCCCTCCCAACACACTCACCCCCTCCCAACAGAGTATCCCCCTCCCAATACACTCTCCCCCTCCCAACACACTCTCCCCCTCCCAACACACTCTCCCCCACCCAACACACTCTCCCCCTCCCAACACACTCTCCCCCTCCCAACACACACTCCCCCACCCAACACACTCTCCCCCTCCCAATACACTCTCCCCTTCCCAACACACTCTCCCCTCCCAACACCCTCTCCTCCCTCAAAACACACTCTTCCCTCCCAACACACTCTCCCCCTCCCAACACACTCTCCCCCTCCTAACACACTCTCCCCTCCCAACACACTCTCCTCCTCCCAACACACTCTCCCCCTCCCAACACACTCTCCCCCTGCCAACACACTCTCCCCCTCCCAATACACTCTCCCCCTCCCAACACACTCTCCCCCTCCCAAAACACTCTCCCCCTCCCAACACACTCTCCCCCTCCCAATACACTCTCCCCTTCCCAACACACTCTCCCCTCCCAACACCCTCTCCTCCCTCATAACGCACTCTTCCCTCCCAACACACTCTCCCCCTCCCAACACACTCACCCCCTCCCAACACACTCTCCCCCTCCCAACACACTCACCCCCTCCCAACACACTCTCCCCCTCCCAATACACTCTCCCCCTCCCAATACACTCTCCCCCTCCCAACACACTCACCCCCTCCCAACACAGTCTCTCCCTCCCAATAAACTCTCCCCCTCCCAACACACTCACCCCCTCCCCCTCCCAATACACTCTCCCCCTCCCAACACACTCACCCCCCAACACAGTCTCCCCCTCCCAATACACTCTCCCCCTCCCAACACACTCTCCCCCTCCCAACACACTCTCCCCCTCCCAACACACTCTCCCCCTGCCAACACACTCTCCCCCTCCCAATACACTCTCCCCCTCCCAACACACTCTCCCCCTCCCAACACACACACCCCCTCCCAATACACTCTCCCCTTCCCAACACACTCTCCCCTCCCAACACCCTCTCCTCCCTCATAGCACACTCTTCCCTCCCAACACACTCTCCCCCTCCTAACACACTCTCCCCTCCCAACACACTCTGCTCCTCCCAACACACTCTTCCCCTCCAACACACTCTCCTCCTCCCAACACACTCTCCCCCTCCCAATACACTCTCCTCCTCCCAACACACTCTCCCCCTCCCAACACACTCTCCCCCTCCCAACACACTCTCCCCCTCTCAATACACTCTCCCCTTCCCGACACACTCTCCCCTCCCAACACCCTCTCCTCCCTCATAACGCACTCTTCCCTGCCAACACACTCTCCCCCTCCCAACACACTCTCCCCCTCCCAACACACTCTCCCCCTCCCAACACACTCTCCCCCGCCCAACACACACTCCCCCTCCCAATACACTCTCCCCCTCCCAACACACTCTCCACCTCCCAACACACTCTCCCCCACCCAATACACTCTCCCCTTCCCAACACCCTCTCCCCTCCCAACACCCTCTCCTCCCTCATAAAACACTCTTCCCTCCCAACACACTCTCCCCCTCCCAACACACTCTCCCCCTCCCAACACACTCTCCCTTCCCAACACACTCTCCTCCTCCCAACACACTCTCCCCCCCAACACACTCTCCACCTCCCAACACACTCTCCCCCTCCCAACACACTCTCCCCCTCCCAATACACTCTCCCCTCCCAACACACTCTCCCGCTCCCAACACACTCTCCCCCTCCCAATACACTCTCCCCTTCCCAACACACTCTCCCCTCCCAACACCCTCTCCTCCCTCATAAAACACTCTTCCCTCCCAACACACTCTCCCCCTCCCAACACACTCTCCCCCTCCCAATACACTCTCCCCTTCCCAACACACTCTCCCCTCCCAACACCCTCTCCTCCCTCATAGCACACTCTTCCCTCCCAACACACTCTCCCCCTCCTAACACACTCTCCCCTCCCAACACACTCTGCTCCTCCCAACACACTCTTCCCCTCCAACACACTCTCCTCCTCCCAACACACTCTCCCCCTCCCAATACACTCTCCCCCTCCCAACACACTCTCCCCCTCCCAACACACTCTCCCCCTCCCAACACACTCTCCCCCTCTCAATACACTCTCCCCTTCCCGACACACTCTCCCCTCCCAACACCCTCTCCTCCCTCATAACGCACTCTTCCCTGCCAACACACTCTCCCCCGCCCAACACACTCTCCCCCTCCCAATACACTCTCCCCCTCCCAACACACTCTCCCCCTCCCAACACACTCTCCCCCTCCCAAAACACTCTCCCCCTCCCAACACACTCTCCACCTCCCAACACACTCTCCCCCTCCCAACACACTCTCCCCCTCCCAATACACTCTCCCCCTCCCAATACACTCTCCCCCTCCCAACACACTCACCCCCTCCCAACACAGTCTCTCCCTCCCAATAAACTCTCCCCCTCCCAACACACTCACCCCCTCCCCCTCCCAATACACTCTCCCCCTCCCAACACACTCACCCCCCAACACAGTCTCCCCCTCCCAATACACTCTCCCCCTCCCAACACACTCTCCCCCTCCCAACACACTCTCCCCCTCCCAACACACTCTCCCCCTGCCAACACACTCTCCCCCTCCCAATACACTCTCCCCCTCCCAACACACTCTCCCCCTCCCAACACACTCTCCCCCTCCCAATACACTCTCCCCTTCCCAACACACTCTCCCCTCCCAACACCCTCTCCTCCCTCATAGCACACTCTTCCCTCCCAACACACTCTCCCCCTCCTAACACACTCTCCCCTCCCAACACACTCTGCTCCTCCCAACACACTCTTCCCCTCCAACACACTCTCCTCCTCCCAACACACTCTCCCCCTCCCAATACACTCTCCCCCTCCCAACACACTCTCCCCCTACCAACACACTCTCCCCCTCCCAACACACTCTCCCCCTCTCAATACACTCTCCCCTTCCCGACACACTCTCCCCTCCCAACACCCTCTCCTCCCTCATAACGCACTCTTCCCTGCCAACACACTCTCCCCCTCCCAACACACTCTCCCCCTCCCAACACACTCTCCCCCTCCCAACACACTCTCCCCCTCCCAACACACTCTCCCCCTCCCAATACACTCTCCCCCTCCCAACACACTCTCCACCTCCCAACACACTCTCCCCAACCCAAAACACTCTCCCCCTCCCAACACACTCTCCCCTCCCAACACCCTCTCCTCCCTCATAAAACACTCTTCCCTCCCAACACACTCTCCCCCTCCCAACACACTCTCCCCCTCCCAACACACTCTCCCTTCCCAACACACTCTCCTCCTCCCAACACACTCTCCCCCCCAACACACTCTCCCCCTCCCAACACACTCTCCCCCTCCCAACACACTCTCCCACTCCCAATACACTCTCCCCTCCCAACACACTCTCCCGCTCCCAACACACTCTCCCCCTCCCAACACACTCTCCCCTTCCCAACACACTCTCCCCTCCCAACACCCTCTCCTCCCTCATAAAACACTCTTCCCTACCAACACACTCTCCCCCTCCCAACACACTCTCCCCCTCCCAATACACTCTCCCCTTCCCAACACACTCTCCCCTCCCAACACCCTCTCCTCCCTCATAGCACACTCTTCCCTCCCAACACACTCTCCCCCTCCTAACACACTCTCCCCTCCCAACACACTCTGCTCCTCCCAACACACTCTTCCCCTCCAACACACTCTCCTCCTCCCAACACACTCTCCCCCTCCCAATACACTCTCCCCCTCCCAACACACTCTCCCCCTCCCAACACACTCTCCCCCTCTCAATACACTCTCCCCTTCCCGACACACTCTCCCCTCCCAACACCCTCTCCTCCCTCATAACGCACTCTTCCCTGCCAACACACTCTCCCCCTCCCAACACACTCTCCCCCACCCAACACACTCTCCCCCTCCCAACTCACTCTCCACATACCAACACACTCTCCACCTCCCAATACACTCTCCCCCTCCCAACACACTCTCCACCTCCCAACACACTCTCCCCCTCCCAATACACTCTCCCCTTCCCAACACACTCTCCCCTCCCAACACCCTCTCCTCCCTCATAAAACACTCTTCCCTCCCAACACACTCTCCCCCTCATAACACACTCTCCCCCTCCCAACACACTCTCCCTTCCCAACACACTCTCCTCCTCCCAACACACTCTCCCCCCCAACACACTCTCCCCCTCCCAACACACTCTCCCCCTCCCAACACACTCTCCCCGTCCCAATACACTCTCCCCTCCCAACACACTCTCCCGCTCCCAACACACTCTCCCCCTCACAATACACTCTCCCCTTCCCTACACACTCTCCCCTCCCAACACCCTCTCCTCCCTCATAACACACTCTTCCCTCCCAACACACTCTCCCCCTCCCAACACACTCTCCCCCTCCTAACACACTCTCCCGTCCCAACACACTATCCTCCTCCCAACACACTCTCCCCCTCCTAACACACTCTCCCCCTCCCAACACACTTTCCCCCTCCCAGCACACTCTCACCCTCCTAAAACACTCTCCCCCTCCTAACAAACTCTCCCCTCCCAACACACTTTTCTCCTTCCAACACACTCTCCCCCTCCTAACACACTCTCCCCTCCCAACACACTTTCTCCCTCCCAACACACTCTCCCCTCCCAACACACTTTCCTCCTCCAAGCACACTCTCCCCCTCCCAACACACTCTCCCCCTCCCAACACACTCTCCCCCTCCCAATACACTCTCCCCCTCCCAACACACTCTCCCCCCTCCCAATACACTCTCCCCCTCCCAATACACTCTCCCCACCCAACACACTCTCCCCTCCCAACACACTCTCCTCCCTCCTAACACACTCTCCCTCCCAACACACTCTCCCCCTCCCAACACACTCTCCCCCTCCTAACACACTCTCCCACTCCCAACACACTCTCGCCCTCCCAACACACTCTCCCTCTCCCAATACACTCTCCTCTTCCCAACACACTCTCCCCTCCCAACCCCCTCTCCTCTCTCATAACACACTCTTCCCTCCCAACACACTCTCCCCCTCCCAACACACTCTCCCCCTCCTAACACACTCTCCCCTCCCAACACACTCTCCTCCTCCCAACACACTCTCCTCCTCCCAACACACTTTCCCCCTCCCAACACACTCTCCCCCTCCCAACACACTTTCCCCCTCCCAACACACTCTCCCCCTCCTAAAACACTCTCCCCCTCCCAACACACTCTCCCCTTCCAACACACTCTCCACCTCGCAACACACTCTCCACCTCCTAACACACTCTCCCCTCCCAACACACTTTCCCCCTTCTAACACACTCTCCCCCTCCCAACACACTTTCCTCCTCCAAGCACACTCTCCCCCTCCCAACACACTCTCCCCCTCCCAACACACTCTCCCCCTCCCAATACACTCTGCCCCTCCCAACACACTGTCCCCCTCCCAACACACTCTTCCCCTCCCAATACACTCTCCCCTTCCCAACACACTCTCCCCCCTCCCTACACACTCTCCCCCTCCCAACACACTCCCCCCCTTCCCAACACACTCTCCCCTCCCAACACCCTCTCCCCTTCCCAACGCACTCTCCCCCCCCCAACACACTTTCTCCCTCCCAATACACTCTTCCCACCCAACACACTCTCCTCCCTCCTAACACACTCTCCCCTCCCAACACACTCTCCCCCTCCCAACACACTCTCCCCCTCCTAACACACTCTCCCCTCCCAACGCACTCTTCTCCTCCCAACACACTCTCCCCCTCCCAACACACATTCCCCCTCCCAACACACTGTCCCCCTCCTAACACACTCTCCCCCTCCCAACACACTTTCCCCCTCCCAACACACTCTCCCCTTCCTAACACACTCTCCCCCTCCTAACACACTCTCCCCTCCCAACACACTTTCCCCCTCCCAACACACTCTCCCCCTCCTAAAACACTCTCCCCTCCCAACACACTTTCCCCCTCCCAACACACTCTCCCCCTCCTAACACACTCTCCCCCTCCAAACTCACTCTCCCCTCCCAACACACTCTCTTCCCCCTCCAAACACACTCTCTTCCCCCTCCCAAACACAAATTCCTCCCCTTCCCACTACAGTACACCATCCACTACCTCCACTCTCTACCCCTCATTCCCCCCTCTCCCTTCTAACACACTCTCCTTCCCTGCCTCCTCCTCCCCCACCCCACACACACTCTTCACACCCTCATTTATTTCCTTCCCCTCTCTCTCACAAACCCTCCCCCTCTTTCACAAACCCTTCCTTTCCCCTCTCTCTTATCCCTCTCATTTCCTTCATTTCCCCTCCCCTACACACCCTCCCCTTTGCCCCATCCCTCTTACTTAATCATTTATTTCCCTTCCCCTCCCCCACATACCCACCTCTCCCTCTCCTGCCTCCTCTCTCTTATGCTCTCTCTCTCCCCTTCCCCTCACACCCTCCTCTTGCCCTCTTCCTCTTACATACCCTCCCCTTCAACTCACACCTTCCCCTTACCCCCTCCCTCTTATCCTCCCCTTCCCCTCACACCCTCCCCTTCCTTCTTCCCCTCACACATAAAAATGCCCAGCGGCAAACATCTCCGGCATTTTTCGCCATCTGACATCCTCTCCTGGCCCAGCCTCCCGATTTTTGTGCGATAATTACACTAAAACTCCATTTAATATGCAAAGAAGCTTGCTAAATGAAGATATCACTTACGCTGCTTTGTTTTAAGGTAATTTGGAGGGTAGGGGGAGTGTGTGTGTGTGTGTGTGTGTGTGTGTGTGTGTGTGTGTGTGTGTGTGTGTGTGTGTGTGTGTGTGTGTGTGTGTGTGTGTGTGTGTGTGTGTGTGTGTGTGTGTGTGTGTGTGTGTGTGTGTGTGTGTGTGTGTGTGTGTGTGTGTGATAACCACTTTTTGTTCTATGTTAAGGTGCTCTCTGATCCGGTGTAGCACATTCCCTGGTATTCCTGCCTGATTCTTAAGCTTCCGTTCCAGTCTGTCAGCGAGGTATGGTGTCAAGTGGGTTCTTGTGTCCCGCGAATACAATCCAACTATCCCTCTGTCTCTGGTCTCACCTCTGTTACTTTGTCACAGAAATTCAGGAGATTTGTGAAACAAGAGTTAACTCCTCTGAACCAGTGTTTTTTTTTTCTTTCTTCTGATTACATTCGCTGTCTTTCAGATCGCTGGCAAGTATCTCATAGCCAATGTTTTGTTGTATATATGAGTTAGAGGTTCAGATAGGGCTTCTTTTCCTTCTCGCAGAATCCAAGGCGACACAATGTCAAGTCCCATTACTTTTGAAACGTCCAACTCACGCAAAAGATTTAATTTTTTACCTCTTCCTCTGCTGTGTGTATGATGGCCAGTACCCGTTGGTGCACCCTTTCGATTTGACTCTCTGGTGTTGCAAATGTTTCTGCTGATTACACCTTGAAATCGTTGATTCAACTTGCTGACCTCTTTGTCGTTTCTCGTGTGCTCTCCTTCCGTCTTTCCTCTGCCTTAAAGTCCTCCGTTTAGCTGTTGTTTCTCTTCTGATGTGACTGTAAAAGGACTCTGTGTTGAGACTCGGCTTTGTCACTCGGCTTCTCTTCTCACTCCTCGCATATTCGTTTCTGGATCTTCCGTTCACTTCTGTTCTCACCTTCTTTTCTCTCCCTGTGTATCCCCTCGTTTCGATCCTTCCCATGTGTATCCCCGTATCCTAGTCCCTCCCATAGTGGTTTGTTATTGTCAACCCTTTCGATTAAACGGGGGAATTTTCCATGTTCTGGTCATATCTTTCTCATTACCATCTATCAATATGTCCAGTTCATAGGCCTTCCCTCCTCCGCCTCCACCGTCACTAACAGCGGTTAGAAGAGCGGAAGATCGAGCCTCGACCAGCCCCTGCGCTGAATGATCCATCGCTCTGGTGGGAAAACTTTGAATTTCAAGTTCTTTATGTTCTCGGGTTAGCTGGTTGAATCCTGCGGGAACAATTATATTTTGCTCACTTTTAATTTACCTCTTGATCAAATCCAGTCTGGTAGTAGTAGTAGTGGTATTAGTAATAGTATAGTAGTAGTAGTAGTGGTAGCAGTAGTAGTAATAGTATAGTGGTAGTAGTAGTGGTAGCAGTAATAGTAGTGGTAGTAGTAGTAGTAGTAGTAGTAGTAGTAGTAGTAGTAGTAGTAGTAGTAGTAGTAGTAGTAGTAGTAGTAGTAGTAGTAGTAGTGGTAGTGGTGGGAGTAGTAACAGAATTTGAAGTAAGGGAGAGACGGGGCGGCAAGTGTACGAGGTTAGTGTATGAGACAGGTGTATAAGTCAGGTGTATGAGTCAGGTGTAAGAGTCAGATGTATGAGGCAGGTGTAAGAGGCAGTATTGGAGACCACACAAGACCACCTCACACTCAGGAGAGCAGCCCACTGCCCCTAATGTAAATATGTTGTCAGATGGGAGGAATCACAGAGCCTCCGAGGTCCCAGTCTGCCCCTTCCCCTTCCTCCTCCTCCTCCTCCTCCTCTTCTTCTTCCTCCTCCTCCTCCTCCACCTCCCCTCATCCATCTTCATTCATCTGTGTATTCTTTATACTGAAATATTCAACATGTGTGTGTGTTTCCATTTTTTCCAGAGCGGATCTGGAAGAGTTCGAGTGCTTCCTGGACACCGCCGGAAGACGAAGCATAAGAAAACAGAGTTCCAAAGGCCTGGATTCCAGTTCCCTGGACCGCTTCTTGGCCATCTTCTCCTTGGACTTTCCTTAGTTTTTTTCTTCGTCCACCCCTCACTCACTCTCTCTCTCTCTCTCTCTCTCTCTCTCTCTCTCTCTCTCTCTCTCTCTCTCTCTCATTTCTTCCCTTCATCTCAGGACCGATACTCACTCCAACCCCTTTTTTTATAATCTTCCCTCTTCTGTTCCCCTCGTCTTCAACCCTTCCAGTGCTCCCCTTTCCTTGCCTTACCCTCTCATTTTCTCGGCCTTTCTTCCTCTCTAGTTTTTTCTTTCCCCCTATGTTTTCTCTTCTCTGTTCTCCCACTCCGATTCTGTCTTTCCATCTCTCTTCCCATCATCATTCCCTTTGCTTACTCATCTTGAATCCCTTCTTTCTTTACCAAAGTTTCTCTCTCTCTCTCTCTCTCTCTCTCTCTCTCTCTCTCTCTCTCTCTCTCTCTCTCTCTTTCTCCTTCACTACACTCATATTTATTATCTGCTTTGTCGTTCATCCTTCACTTTAGCAGCAACCATCGTTCATTCTCTCCCTCCCTCAATCCCTCCTTTCCTCCCTCTCCCTGTCCTCCTACCAGCGTGCCTCCTTCCCCCCCTCCTCTCCTCCTCCTCCTCTTCCCCCCGTTCTTCCCCTCTTGACGATAATCGACAAGTCGTGTCGAGTAAGTGTGTGATTCGCCCAGCGGGAACAGGAATCAGTCGGGAATGTAGGAATGTGTGAATCTGGTAAAGCAGGAGCTGCAGCAACAGAAGCGTCGGCCGCTCGGGTACACAGGGACTATGGGGGAAGAGGTGGGGAGGGAAGGATAGAGAGAGAGAGAGAGAGAGAGAGAGAGAGAGAGAGAGAGACAAACAGAGAGAGAGAGAGAGAGAGAGAGAGAGAGAGAGAGAGAGAGACAGAGACAGAGACAGACAGACAGATAGACAGACTTAAAAGAAAGGTGGCTCGACAACTAATCAACTACATAATTTTCCTTAGCCTGAAGATGATTAATCTGACATTTTGTGACACATACACTGAATATTCTAAGAGGCGCTGTGCTGCCTCTCCCTCAGGTAACAGGACGAGTGTCTTCCGATGCAGGTGTTAGCCAAAAAACTAACCCGTTACTGGTGATGTGTCCTCTGGGTCACCGATGAATCGAAGACACAAAGTTATTCATTGAGCCACGTTTTGCCCGCAGTGGCTCCTTGTGGACATCACAGCCGACGTCTTGCTTGAGACTCAAGAAAGAATACTACCGAAGTGACATAGAAATCTGACAACAATAAGAACAGATTCCTGGAATGTGATCAGATCACTGTACACGACACAGGTAAACACCAGTACTGGAGTACGCAGAACCGCCATGAAACTCTTATCTCATCAAGCACAGAGATTTGAGAAAGTTTAGAAGTTGGCTACAAGGCTGGTAGGAGAGTCGGGAGAAAACGACAAGACAACGATAGAACCACAGGAGACACGAAGTCCGACATATAGTAAGCTGATAGCGTTTGAGATGGAAGGAAACAGAGTGTAAAGACAACTGGTACCTTGAAATTTAAATGATACAAAAGGATTTGATTAAAAAAAAACGAATTTGGCAGAGGTGAATGCAAGAATTGCTCTGCAAAGTGGTGAAATGGACAACTTAGAATTGGATTCAACAAGTCTATACGATTAAGGTCCAAACTTCAGGCAGTGGGCCACACCAGGCAATCGAAGTACACAGCCGAGTATCATGCAGTAGCGGTAGACGATGCTGATTTATATGCCTACCTGGAGGGCCTTCGGAGAGTCAGCGTCCCCGTGGCCCGGTCCTTGACCTGGCCTCTTGTGGAAAGATACCAAGGTGTTGTACTGATTCAAGAACATGTCGACCACAGCGAGGTCACTACACACTGACTCACCATGGAACCACGGTAAAGATCCTCGAAGATATTTAGTGCTTTCGTCCACCCACAGTAACTACACTCAACATACAACCACACGACACACTACACTCAACATACAACCACACGACACACTACACTCATCATACAACAACACGACACACTACACTCATCATACAACAACACGACACACTACACTCATCATACAACAACACGACACACTACACTCATCATACAACAACACGACACACTACACTCATCATACAACAAAACGACACATAACACTCAACATACAACCACACGACACATAACACTCAACATACAACAACACGACACATAACACTCAACATACAACCACACGACACATAACACTCAACATACAACAACACGACACATAACACTCAACATACAACCACACGACACATAACACTCAACATACAACAACACGACACATAACACTCAACATACAACCACACGACACATAACACTCAACATACAACCACACGACACATAACACTCAACATACAACAACACGACACACTACACTCAACATACAACCACACGACACACAACACTCAACATACAACCACACGACACACAACACTCAACATACAACCACACGACACACAACATACAACCACACGACACACAACACTCAACATACAACCACACGACACACAACATACAACCACACGACACACAACATACAACCACACGACACACAACATACAACCACACGACACACAACACTCAACATACAACCACACGACACACAACACTCAACATACAACCACACGACACACAACACTCAACATACAACCACACGACACACAACACTCAACATACAACCACACGACGCACAACATACAACATACAACCACACGACGCACAACATACAACCACACAACACACAACACTCAACATACAACCACACGACACACAACACTCAACATACAACCACACGACACACAACATACAACCACACGACACACAACACTCAACATAGAACCACACGACACACAACACTCAACATACAACCACACGACGCACAACATACAACATACAACCACACGACGCACAACATACAACCACACAACACACAACACTCAACATACAACCACACAACACACAACACACAACATACAACCACACAACACACAACACACAACATACAACCACACAACACACAACACACAACATACAACCACACAACACACAACACTCAACATACAACCACACAACACACAACACTCAACATACAAGCACACGACACACAACACTCAACATACAACCACACGACACACAACACTCAACATACAACCACACGACACACTACACTCAACATACAACCACACGACACACAACACTCAACATACAACCACACGACACACAACACTCAACATACAACCACACGACACACTACACTCAACATACAACCACACGACACACTACACTCAACATACAACCACACGACACACTACACTCAACATACAACCACACGACACACAACACTCAACATACAACCACACGACACACTACACTCAACATACAACCACACGACACACTACACTCAACATACAACCACACGACACACTACACTCAACATACAACCACACGACACACTACACTCAACATACAACCACACGACACACAACACTCAACATACAACCACACGACACACAACACTCAACATACAACCACACGACACACTACACTCAACATACAACCACACGACACACTACACTCAACATACAACCACACGACACACTACACTCAACATACAACCACACGACACACAACACTCAACATACAACCACACGACACACAACACTCAACATACAACCACACGACACACTACACTCAACATACAACCACACGACACACTACACTCAACATACAACCACACGACACACTACTCTCAACATACAACCACACGACACACAACACTCAACATACAACCACACAACACACAACACTCAACATACAACAACACGACACACAACACTCAACATACAACCACACGACACACAACACTCAACATACAACCACACGACACACTACACTCAACATACAACCACACGACACACTACACTCAACATACAACCACACGACACACAACACTCAACATACAACCACACAACACACAACACTCAACATACAACAACACGACACACAACACTCAACATACAACCACACAACACACAACACTCAACATGCAACCACACAACACACAACACTCAACATACAACAACACGACACACAACACTCAACATACAACCACACAACACACAACACTCAACATACAACCACACGACACACTACACTCAACATACAACCACACGACACACTACACTCAACATACAACCACACAACACACAACACTCAACATACAACCACACGACACACTACACTCAACATACAACCACACGACACACAACATACAACCACACGACACACTACACTCAACATACAACCACACGACACACTACACTCAACATACAACCACACAACACACAACACTCAACATACAACCACACGACACACTACACTCAACATACAACCACACGACACACTACACTCAACATACAACCACACGACACACAACATACAACCACACGACACACTACACTCAACATACAACCACACAACACACAACACTCAACATACAACCACACAACACACTACACTCAACATACAACCACACGACACACTACACTCAACATACAACCACACGACACACTACACTCAACATACAACCACACGACACACTACACTCAACATACAACAACACGACACACTACACTCAACATACAACCACACGACACACAACATACAACCACACGACACACAACACTCAACATACAACCACACAACACACAACACTCAACTTACAACCACACGACACACGACACACAACATACAACCACACGACACACAACACTCAACATACAACCACACGACACACAACACACAACATACAACCACACGACACACAACACTCAACATACAACCACACGACACACGACACACAACATACAACCACACGACACACAACATACAACCACACGACACACAACACTCAACATACAACCACACGACACACAACACACAACATACAACCACACGACACACAACACACAACATACAACCACACGACACACTACACTCAACATACAACCACACGACACACAACACACAACATACAACCACACGACACACAACACACAACATACAACCACACGACACACTACACTCAACATACAACCACACAACACACAACACTCAACATACAACCACACAACACACAACACTCAACTTACAACCACACGACACACGACACACAACATACAACCACACGACACACAACACACAACATACAACCACACGACACACAACACACAACATACAACCACACGACACACAACATACAACCACACGACACACAACATACAACCACACGACACACAACACACAACATACAACCACACGACACACAACACACAACATACAACCACACGACACACTACACTCATCATACAACCACACGACACACAACACACAACATACAACCACACGACACACAACACACAACATACAACCACACGACACACAACACTCAACATACAACCACACGACACACAACACACAACATACAACCACACGACACACAACACTCAACATACAACAACACGACACACTACACACAACATACAACCACACGACACACAACACACAACATACAACCACACGACACACAACACACAACATACAACCACACGACACACAACACACAACATACAACCACACGACACACAACACTCAACATACAACAACACGACACACTACACACAACATACAACCACACGACACACTACACACAACATACAACCACACGACACACAACACACAACATACAACCACACGACACATAACACTCAACATACAACAACACGACACACAACACACAACATACAACAACACGACACACAACACACAACATACAACCACACGACACATAACACTCAACATACAACAACACGACACACAACACACAACATACAACCACACGACACACAACATACAACCACACGACACATAACACTCAACATACAACAACACGACACACAACACACAACATACAACCACACGACACACAACACACAACATACAACCACACGACACATAACACTCAACATACAACAACACGACACACAACACACAACATACAACAACACGACACACAACACACAACATACAACAACACGACACACAACACACAACATACAACAACACGACACACAACACACAACATACAACAACACGACACACTACACTCAACATACAACCACACAACACACAACACACAACATACAACCACACGACACACAACACACGACACACAACACACAACACACGACACACAACACACAACACACAACACACAACATACAACAACACGACACACAACACACAACATACAACCACACGACACACAACACACAACATACAACAACACGACACACAACACACAACATACAACAACACGACACACAACACACAACATACAACCACACGACACACTACACTCAACATACAACAACACGACACACAACACACAACATACAACAACACGACACACAACACACAACATACAACCACACGACACAATACACTCAACATACAACCACACAACACACAACACACAACATACAACCACACGACACACTACACTCAACATACAACCACACAACACACAACACACAACATACAACAACACGACACACAACACACAACATACAACCACACAACACACAACACACAACATACAACAACACGACACACTACACTCAACATACAACCACACAACACACAACACACAACATACAACCACACGACACACAACATACAACATACAACCACACAACACACGACACACAACATACAACCACACAACACACGACACACAACATACAACCACACAACACACGACACACAACATACAACCACACAACACACGACACACAACATACAACCACACAACACACAACCACTTAATAACAAAACAGAAACCTTACGCAAGTTACATTGAGTCAACTAATATTTTGATTACCCTTATGACTCTTATGGTTTTAGCGCTTAGTTATGATGATAATAATAATAATAATAATAATAATAATAATAATAATAATAATAATAATAATAATAATAATAATAATAATAATAATAATAATAATAATAAATTTGCAGCTAACTCGGTGTGATTAGCAAAAATACACCACTACCTATTCTCATTTATTTTTCTTATCTGATGAGAAATATTCCTCATCATCCCAAATTTTGATAATTACCATCATTATAACCGTAGGGGGAAGCGTTAAATCCGCAGGAGGGGGGCCACACAGTACCTGGGGAATGGGAAGCGTTCGGGTTTACCCCACAATCGTAATTTTGGTCATAAAATGCTTATAACATTCATATATATTTATAAAAAATATTTATATGTGGAATAAAATCAATACACTGGAGCCAAAAAAAAAAAATGTTTTTTTTTTTAATTTGTCGAAAATGGCAGCGGGATTCGGGGAGGAAATTTCGCCGGGTCATATAATTTACCGTTTTGCCTCGAAGCTGAAATGATAATTAATCTAGCATTTAGTTCTTAGCTACGATACCCTAAACCCGCAATCCCTTCAATAATAATCAGATTCCGTTAAATCGTTGGAAAGCTTAGAGCGTAATTAATATTCTGTCGACCCGAAACGGTTTCAGAATTAAAAAAACAGAACGAACAGATGATGGGAATGGAGAGGGGGTCATCGAACATACTTTACCCCACTCCCTTTCCTTTACTTCCCCCTCTCCCCCGGGCCTTTATTAACCCCTTCCCCATTTCCAACACCTCTTTCTTTCCCTTCTCCTTCTGCCTCTTTTATTTTTTTCTTCAGCGTGAATGAAGAGAGAAAACTAGTGATAAAGGAGGGAAGAGGAGAATTACGAAGAGGGGAAAAAGGAATGGAATTGAAGAGACAAAAAAGGGGAAAAACAGCTGTTTTTCCCCTTTTTGCCTTATTTTCAATTCCATTCTCTTTTACCCTATTTCTCTTTTACTCCACCTTTCATCTTCCCCTTTTATATTAATATTAATAGTGACAGCAGCCACAACACACAGAAACTGAAAAAAAACAGCAACAGGACTCCAACAGTCACAGTTACAGTGCCACAGAACAGCCCTTGAAACCCTTAGAAAGCTGCCAGTGCCAGTGCCTTGTGATTCTGGGAAAGCATTCTTTACCCATATGTGTGTTGCACCTCTTGCCACGGAGTCACTTATTCACTTCGCCCTTTAAATAGTTCTTGGCGTTTTGTGGGTGAATGAGATTACCAAGGAAACTACATTTAGTAAGAGAGAGAGAGAGAGAGAGAGAGAGAGAGAGAGAGAGAGAGAGAGAGAGAGAGAGAGAGAGAGAGAGAGAGAGAGAGAGAGAGAGAGAGAGAGAGAGAGAGAGAGAAAGAGAGAGAGAGAGAGAAACCAGCGTGGCGAGAAAGCAATTAGCAGAGCCTAGTCCAGCCCTTACAGCAGCACAGTCGTATACTTCACTGCCATCAATTTACCTGGACAAGATTCTGAGGGTCAGCTTGAGCGGGAGCTGAGCTGGTCGCCGCTAAATGTTGAACAGTGTTGCCCCTGGTGTTTCCTGCCTCCATTCCCGTGTCAGCCTGGTCCACTCAATATGTTGGACACGGCTATTGGCCACCCCCGTGGCCACCGACGCTTGGAAATTCAGTGGCCACTTGCTCGGTCACTCCTCCTCCTCCTCCTTCCTCCAACTTGGCTACTGTGAATGCCTCTTTAATGGATGTTATAGGGACTCGAGTGAACGTACTACAAGTGAATGGACCACAAGAATTGAACGCATCATCACCAGTGAACGCAGGTATCACCGCCATTGAACGCATTACAGCGACTGAACGCACCACCGCCAGTGAACGCTTTACAACCACGGCCCTCTCCGATAAAAGCCTTCAACTTAAGAGGGGCGACCAGAGGGAAGTGATTTCACGGTACTTACGGTGCAGTGATTGGTAACGAGTGTCGTGGTTGGCTTGGAGATCGTTAATTGGCCTTAAGTTTTGGCAGGTCAGGTCACACATATAGTGCAGGTCACACGGAGGGGGCAAGTCCTACGTGGGTCAGGCCACACGAATGTTAGGCAACAGAGGGCAGGGCCATGCAGAAGTCACTCATCACAGAGGTCAGGCCAAGCGAGGGGTCATGCAGGAATCATACACCTAGACAGGCGAACCCCTCAAGGGAGGTACCTAGACGCTGGTGAAGGGCTCTTGATCTAGAGAATTGGATCTGTGCTCCAGTTCCCTGAATTGAGCCTGAATACTCCCCCTTCCCCCACAGGAGCTGTATAATCCCTACGGATTTAGCTCTCCCCATGATTATAATAATAATGGACAGGCGAAACGTTTGGGAATCATGGTATACAATACCTGTCGGTACTGTATACCATCAACATACTCACGTCTGTTATACCGGCATAACTGGCACGTATCATATTACTGATTGGCACCATTAACTGTATTCGTCTGAAGAAGCCTCTTAAGTGGGCGAAACGTTTCAGCAGTGAAGATAATAGGTAAGGTCTGTTTTAGAGAAGCATCTGGCATTCCGCAGGGCGATGTCAGTAAGTCGGAGGAGAAGAATAAAGATTTTTTTTTTTGCTATAATCAAAATGTGAACATTAACTAATGTTGCCAGAGAACAGCGGCTAATTAAGTGGTTAAAAAAAAAGGTGTTTGGTGACAGCTGAGAGTCAAAGGAGTTCTGCTGCCTCGCTGCCTCACACTGTGTGTGTCTTGGTGATGCTGTGGAGGTGCTGCCTCGCTGCCTCACACTGTGTGTGTCTTGGTGATGCTGTGGAGGTGCTGCCTCGCTGCCTCACACTGTGTGTGTCTTGGTGATGCTGTGGAGGTGCTGCCTCGCTGCCTCACACTGTGTGTGTCTTGGTGATGCTGTGGAGGTGCTGCCTCGCTGCCTCACACTGTGTGTGTCTTGGTGATGCTGTGGAGGTGCTGACTCGCTGCCTCACACTGTGTGTGTCTTGGTGATGCTGTGGAGGTGCTGCCTCGCTGCCTCACACTGTGTGTGTCTTGGTGATGCTGTGGAGGTGCTGCCTCGCTGCCTCACACTGTGTGTGTCTTGGTGATGCTGTGGAGGTGCTGACTCGCTGCCTCACACTGTGTGTGTCTTGGTGATGCTGTGGAGGTGCTGCCTCGCTGCCTCACACTGTGTGTGTCTTGGTGATGCTGTGGAGGTGCTGCCTCGCTGCCTCACACTGTGTGTGTCTTGGTGATGCTGTGGAGGTGCTGCCTCGCTGCCTCACACTGTGTGTGTCTTGGTGATGCTGTGGAGGTGCTGCCTCGCTGCCTCACACTGTGTGTGTCTTGGTGATGCTGTGGAGGTGCTGCCTCGCTGCCTCACACTGTGTGTGTCTTGGTGATGCTGTGGAGGTGCTGCCTCGCTGCCTCACACTGTGTGTGTCTTGGTGATGCTGTGGAGGTGCTGCCTCGCTGCCTCAAACTGTGTGTGTCTTGGTGATGCTGTGGAGGTGCTGCCTCGCTGCCTCACACTGTGTGTGTCTTGGTGATGCTGTGGAGGTGCTGCCTCGCTGCCTCACACTGTGTGTGTCTTGGTGATGCTGTGGAGGTGCTGCCTCGCTGCCTCAAACTGTGTGTGTCTTGGTGATGCTGTGGAGGTGCTGCCTCGCTGCCTCACACTGTGTGTGTCTTGGTGATGCTGTGGAGGTGCTGCCTCGCTGCCTCACACTGTGTGTGTCTTGGTGATGCTTGGTGATGCTGTGGAGGTGCTGCCTCGCTGCCTCACACTGTGTGTGTCTTGGTGATGCTGTGGAGGTGCTGCCTCGCTGCCTCACACTGTGTGTGTCTTGGTGATGCTGTGGAGGTGCTGCCTCGCTGCCTCACACTGTGTGTGTGTCTTGGTGATGCTGTGGAGGTGCTGCCTCGCTGCCTCACACTGTGTGTGTGTCTTGGTGATGCTGTGGAGGTGCTGCCTCGCTGCCTCACACTGTGTGTGTCTTGGTGATGCTGTGGAGGTGCTGCCTCGCTGCCTCACACTGTGTGTGTCTTGGTGATGCTGTGGAGGTGCTGCCTCGCTGCCTCACACTGTGTGTGTCTTGGTGATGCTGTGGAGGTGCTGCCTCGCTGCCTCACACTGTGTGTGTCTTGGTGATGCTGTGGAGGTGCTGCCTCGCTGCCTCACACTGTGTGTGTCTTGGTGATGCTGTGGAGGTGCTGCCTCGCTGCCTCACACTGTGTGTGTCTTGGTGATGCTGTGGAGGTGCTGCCTCGCTGCCTCACACTGTGTGTGTCTTGGTCTTGGAGGTGACACTGCTGTGTGTGGTGATGCTGTGGAGGTGCTCTGCCTCAAACACTGTGTGTGAGTCTGGTGCTGTCTTGGTGATGCTGTGGAGGTGCTGCCTCGCTGCCTCACACTGTGTGTGTCTTGGTGATGCTGTGGAGGTGCTGCCTCGCTGCCTCACACTGTGTGTGTGTCTTGGTGATGCTGTGGAGGTGCTGCCTCGCTGCCTCACACTGTGTGTGTCTTGGTGATGCTGTGAAGGTGCTGCCTCGCTGCCTCACACTGTGTGTGTCTTGGTGATGCTGTGGAGGTGCTGCCTCGCTGCCTCACACTGTGTGTGTGTCTTGGTGATGCTGTGGAGGTGCTGCCTCGCTGCCTCACACTGTGTGTGTCTTGGTGATGCTGTGGAGGTGCTGCCTCGCTGCCTCACACACTGTTTGACTTGTTAGTGATGCTGTGGAGGTACTGCCTCGCTCCTTCACACAATGTGTAACTCGAGGATTAGCAAGGGCCCGATACGAGAGGCAGCTTTGTGCACTAACCGCCCACTGTCCCTCCAATATAATGGACTAACGGCTCGCAAATAGACAGTTGGTTCGGCAGACTTCTATTCCTCCCTGTAGATACAGAAGTAATCTCGGAACAGGAGAATCCTGGAGCTCACCCGCCAGGAGTTCTAAACCCCACCTGTTTCCTATTTTGTTTTCACTTGTGTTATTACAGATCTAGATTGCAGATCCAGATAAATATACATACTTGTCGCTAGCCTTAGACCGGGCTTTCTTGTTGAGTGTTTGATCAACCAGGCTGTTGCTGCTCGCGGTCTGCAGGCATAGCCATAACAGCCTCAAGTGGACGGGCTATTGGAAAAAACCTAAAAATTTGCTGTTGGATTTCAATCCCCAGAAAGTAAATGTGAATTTACATTTGTTTATTTCATGAACGTAAACCAATACGGGTCATTCAGAAGAAGCGCTTATGGAGGCTCGATCCTCCGGTCATTAATCATGTCTTAAAGGTAATAGACGACGGGGCTATTCCAGACGCTATACGATACAACGTACATGAAGCCAGTTCTAGATTATGACGAACCAGTGTGGAGCCCAGAGCTAAGCACACACACACACACACACACACACACACACACACATACAAAGCTTTAAGCAGAGGTATGATAAAGCTCACGGTTCAGGGAGAGTGACCTAGAAGCGACCAGTGAAGAGGCGGGGCCAGGAGTTTGGACTCGACCCCTGCAACCTCAACTAGGTGAGTACAACTAGGTGAGTACACACACACACACACACACACACACACACACACACACACACACACACACACACACACACACACACACACAGCAGGTGTTACCATCTTCAAGAAATACATCGCTCTATTGCGTGTTTAGCTGCACTGCACAGCTATATCACCGCTAGCAGTGACAGCCATACCACCACCGGCAGTGACAGCCATACCACCACTGGCAGTGACAGCGACGATGCACTGCTTCTCACACCTACAAAAACACTTGCCACACACTGTGAAAAACCTAACCCAGTTCCTATATTACCGCACCGACCTTGTTTTGTTTTTTCCACGCTAATGATTGACCTTGTTGGGAGTATGATGACCTGACCTCCCTCACGTCATGACTTATTCCTCCTGTAGTTAATCCATCCGTCAGCAGTTAATCCCAACTGCTATTGTTAATCCCTCCTGTTATTTAATGTTTAAGAAAATCGGTTGTATGTGTAAGAAACTCCAGTTCTTGCTTGTGGTACGTAAGTACTGGGTGCGTACGTGTACGTGATATTATTCGTTTAAAAAACAAATCATAATTTTCAATTTAGTGAGATATAAAAATGCATAATACCGTGACTGGAACAATTCACAAATAACTTGTATATATACTGGCTCCCTTCCCTTCGTGCTTCTGTGTGACTAGTTAATGTTAGGTAAGACACATATGCAACAGTTAGGTATCTTTATTATGAAACGTTTCGCCTACACAGTAGGCTTCTTCAGTCAAGTACAGAAAAGTTGATAGAAGCAGAAGATACTTGAAGACGATGTAATCAGTCCATCACCCTTAAAGTTTTGAGGTGGTCAGTCCCTCAGTCTGGAGAAGAGCATTGTTCCATAGTATGAAACAATATGGAGATGAAGTGACAGAATGGAGCTAGTTAATGGTCCAAGTCGGTCCGAAACGTCGTTATAAGCTCCTATGTAAGGGTTATTTACGTATTTCAGCTAAGTGTAGCCTTTTGTCATCACAAATCTAATGATGCTCAGCTGTTTGCTGCAGAGATTTTGATTTAGAACGCGGAGATAACCACTCTTATCGTCCATTAAGACTACCCAGCCTCCCCGACATTATCTCTGTCACATCGACGCGGCGGCGAAATTCAAGACCACATGCTGACCCAACAGCAAAGTAGAACAAAAAAAAATGTGAAGGAAACAGACCAAAAGAGGTCACCAATTATTTCTGTTTTTCTTCCTCCAAGTTTATCACCAGTACCTTCCCTCTCCAAGTCCTTCAGCGCCTCTATTACCTATTTTTCCATTTTCTTTTGCAAGTCTTTGAATCTCTCCGCCTTCCATGGCCGTCCATTATTGTGGCACAGTGACCTTCATCTTTCCATCTTCTTAGCCTTTTTTTACAGGTCTTTATAATACCCTTGCCTCCTCTTCTCCTCTCCTCTTCTTATTACTTCATTTTATCCCTATTCACCCACTTCCCAGTCCTAGAACACCGTCAGTCCCTCGTAACACGGTTCCCTCTCCTCTTGGTCTTCTCCCCCTCTCTCCTCTCCCCCTCTCTCCTCTCTTGCTTCCTCTAGTTTGCCTCTCGCTATACCTCTTTCCAACTCTCCTGCCTTTGATGCTACTGCGACTTGTTGTAGCGGCTTCAGCGTAGAGCTTCCAGAACACGCGTCCAGGATAATCCAAAATCTTGTTCCAGAGGTTGTGAGCAGACTGCCTGGAACATGAAAAACGCATTAAGACTCCTTTTTGGATCAGTGACTTCTGGAAAAATGAGCGGATTTAATTACGGGCCACAGCGAGACCCTGCCAAATGGAACGTTGCTGCGGGGGATGATGGTGATGGTGATGGTGATGGTGATGATGGTGGTTTGGTAATGGTGTGGTGGTGTAATGGTGGTATAAGTGTGGCGCTGGTGATGCAGTGGTGGTATTAGTGTGGTGCTGGTGATGTGGTGGTGGTATCAGTATTGTGATATGGTGGTGGTATCAGGGTGGTGATATGGTTGTCGTACCAGCGTGGTGCTGGTGATGTGGTAATGGTGGCAGGTAATCAAAGACAGGTAAGTATCTAGTGATTATAAAACCAGTTATATTGCAGGGTTGGTTGTCTGGTTGCTGGACAAGAAGAGCCACTCGACCACCCATCCACTCAACCATAAGCAACCATACACGTGATAAACGTGCCACTACGACTGGCAACCAAAAACCACTGTTGCTAACTGGGTTGCGAATTATACGACATACAAGGAGTCAATACCAAGGTGGTAAGACAACGTGGCAACACTGTAATAAAATAGCAAGTTTTCAGAAATGTTACAGAAATAATAATAATAATAATAGTAATAATAATAATAATAATAATAATAATAATAATAATAATAATAATAATAATAATAATAATAATAATATTATTATTATTATTATTATTATTATTATTATTATTATTATTATTATTATTATTATTATTATTATTATTATTATTATTATTATTATTATTATTATTATTATTATTATTATTATCATTATTATTATGTGAACTAATAATCCGTTCTCTGCATTCCCTACGAATGCAGAGAACGTGTACTCCCATGTGCTCTCGTGTACTCCCGTGCACTTCCGTGTACTCTCGTGTACTCCCGTGTAGTCATATGTACTCCCTATGTACTTGCACCTAAGTACTCCCACAGAGTAAGGAAGAAGGTAAGGTAGAGGCTAGCAGAAAAATGGAAGCAACAGGACATAATGACAGAAGGATTTAATAGGTCGTTTACCTGGAGAGGGTATCGGAGGTCAACGCCCCCGCGGCCCGGTCTGAGGCCAGGCCGAGGGGGCGGCCTGGCCTCGGTCGCTGACCAAAATATTTCACACAAACATTCGTTCACTGGTTAACTTCCTCCGTAATGAATTAGACATAATAATAATAATAATAATAACAATAATAATAATGATAATAATGATAAACAAAATAATAATAATTATACACCATCAATGGGTATAAAGGAATTATTAGCGTGAGAATCATTTACGGGAGATGAAAAGCTCACGTGTTGATTTATGGTCAGGGAGCTGAGCCAGTGTTGTGTTGCAGTGGGATTTCTGACCTGTGGTGGTGATTGCTGACTGGTGATATAGGATTTCTGACTGGTGATTTCTGATTTCTGATTGGCAATTACGATTTCTGACTGGTAATTATGATTTCTGGCTGGTGATTTCTGATTTCTGATTGGTAATTACGATTTCTGACTGGTAATTATGATTTCTGGCTGGTGATTTCTGATTTCTGATTGGTAATTACGATTTCTGACTGGTAATTATGATTTCTGGCTGGTGATTTCTGATTTCTGATTGGTAATTACGATTTCTGACTGGTAATTATGATTTCTGGCTGGTGATTTCTGATTTCTGATTGGTAATTACGATTTCTGACTGGTAATTATGATTTCTGACTGGTGATTTCTGATTTCTGATTGGTAATTACGATTTCTGACTGGTAATTATGATTTCTGGCTGGTGATTATGATTTTTGATTGATAATTATGATTTCTGACTGATGATTGTGATTTTGACAAATGATTGTGATTTCTGGCTGGTGATTTCTGATTTCTGATTGGTGATTGTGATTTCTGACTGGTAATTATGATTTCTGACTACTACTACTACAACTGCTACTTCTACTACTACTACTACTACTACTACTACCATTACCATTACGTATTAAAAAAATAACCACAACAAACACATCCCAACCACAACCACAACTACCACAACTACCATAACCACAACCACCACAACCACCATCACAGCAACAACAATAAACAATTTAAGCACATTACTAGCATCCAAAATTGTGACGAGAATTTAACCAATCAGGATCTTACAATTTCCTGTCAGTTGCTTTCTTATTCCTCCAGAAAAATTCATTTAACTCCCCCCCCCCCCCGCAGTAACAAACTACTAGCGGGTGGAAATACGTCACAATGTTCTCTAGAGCTGCCCTGCTTACCCAAACGAAGTTCTACATCTCTAGAGTGAAGTTCTACACCTCTAGAGTGAAGTTCTACACCTCTAGAGTGAAGTTCTACACCTCTAGAGTGAAGTTCTACACCTCTAGAGTGAAGTTCTACACCTCTAGAGTGAAGTTCTACACTTCTAGAGTAAAGTTATACTCCTCTAGAGTGAAGTTCTACACCTCTAGAGTGAAGTTCTACACCTCTAGAGTGAAATTCTACACCTCTAGAGTGAAGTTCTACACCTCTAGAGTGAAGTTCAGCACCTCTAGAGTGAAGTTCAACACCTCTAGAGTGAAATTCTACACCTCTAGAGTGAAGTTCTACACCTCTAGAGTGAAGTTCAACACCTCTAAAGTGAAGTTCAACACTAGAGTGAAATTCTATACATCTAGAGTGAAGTTCTACGCCTCTAGAGTGAAGTTCTACACCTCTAGAGTGAAGTTCTACACCTCTAGAGTGGAAAGAGAAAGAGGATAGTGGCGTTGTGTTTGCTCCTCTCAGGCTGGGAAACACCCGCTAGGGAACGCTGTACACCCCACCGATACAATTTTAATACACCATAGTCTCCCCAGACTCTGATATAAAACACCTGAACACAGTTGCAAGGAAGAGGGTGAAAATATCAGGCTTGTAGCCCTGCTCGCAGCCGGCCGACCGGCTGGCTAGCTGGCCTGCTGGCTGGCTGGCTGGCTAGTTGGTTGGTTGGCTGGCTGGCTGACGGGGCTCTGCGCCCCCTCTCTCCCTTCCACTATTCTGAGGAGAGACTGGCCCGGGGGCGGACAAGAGAAACCCATTAGGTTGGTAGTGTTGGCAGTGGTGGCTGTGCTGGGACACGTGTTAACACGCGCTGGTCGCCATGACAACACCATGTTTGGTCAAGTACACACCAGCTCCGGGGCAAGGCTGGGTACGGGCGTGCAAGGAGCGCCTCGCTTTCAAAGCGCTTTCACTCGCCTACCCTCCTTTCCCCTCCTCTACCTCCACTCCTTTCCCCCTCCCCTTGCATCCTCTTGCTGCTAGTCAGCTAACTCCTTTCCCTTTCGCCTTCCTTACTCCTTCCACTCGTTCTCTCCCTTTACCCCTCTTGTTTCTCAAAGGGAGAGCTTTTCAGGGGGAAGGAGAGAGGGGAGGAAAAGAGAGACGACATATTGTTGTTTCTTTAGAGCTGATGATGACGGTGTTGCCTTTGTGTACTCTAGCAAGAAAGAATCTTATGCTTGCGATGCATTTTCCATTTTTTACGGGAATTAGGAAGGTAGACGGGAGAGGTGCCATTGTGGAGGGCGGGGCGCTGTTTACACCAGTGATAGACAGAGTCTTGCTGCTGTTGTCTGCTGTCTTCCTGCATGTTTTGGAAAGGGGTTTATTCTAAAGATAGGTTATTCAGCAGTGTTATTTAGGAAATCGTGTTATTGGGCCCAGAGGGGGGGTAAAAATTGTCTGTATGGTTCTCTTCTATTTATCTCTCTCTAACACACACACACATAGCTTTGTGAAGAGGTACGATAAAACTCTTGGAGCTGGGAGAGTAGACCTAGTAACGACCAGCCAAGAGGCGGGGCCAGGAGCTACGACTCCATCGACCCCTGCAACAACAAAATAGGTGAATATAAATAAGTGAACACACACATACACATACACACACACACACACACACACACACACACACACACACACACACACACACACACACACACACACACACACACACACACACACACATGCACACACACACACACACACACACACACACACACACACACACACACACACACACACACACACACACACACACACACACACACACACACACACACACACACACACACACACACACACAGAAGGTTGATCGCCTTGAATGGAACTGATCGCCTTATATTAGGACTGCGAAGGACTGATCACCTTATATTAGGACTGCGAGGGACTGATCGCCTTATATTAGGACTGCGAAGGACTGATCACCTTATATTAGGACTGCGAGGGACTGATCGCCTTATATTAGGACCGCGAGGGACTGATCGCCTAATATTAGGACTGCGAGGGACTGATCGCCTTATCTTAAGACTGAGAGGGACTGAGCACCGCAACATAACCTCTTCTACCTCGCCCACTGGTTGGGCGAAACGTCTTCACAAATAAAGACAGGCAGGTGTTACACGCGTGTCTCTCTGCTCAAGCGGTCGATATCTACTGAAACTTAATGAAGAGAAGTGAAAAGTCACCTCTGAATCATTATTCTACCTTCTACCGTCTACCATCTACCTCATCTACCCAGAAGGTGGGGGATGGAGGGTGATGGGGGAAGACGGGAGGGTTAGGTGGGGAAGTAAAGAGATAGATAGATAGATACACAGAGAGAGAGAGAGAGAGAGAGAGAGAGAGAGAGAGAGAGAGAGAGAGAGAGAGAGAGAGAGAGAGAGAGAGAGAGAGAGAGAGAGAGAGAGAGAGAGAAGGGGGGAGGGGGGAGCTTAAGAGCAAACTTGAAGGTTTGTCAAAAGGCGGCCGAGAATAATAGACTAGTTTGTATGCGTCTCCGAGATGAAAATATGTAGATGTTAGGTTACCCCCCCCCCTCCTTTCCCCCACCCCTCCCCTCCCCTCCCCCTCCCCCTCCCCTCTCTCCCTCCCCCTCGCCTACCTTCCCCTTCCCTCCCGTCCTCCCTCCTCCCCCTTTCTTTTCTCCCCCTTCCACCCCTCTCCCCCCCTCCACCCCTTAAGACCCCCAACTCCTTGAAAAACACCCCTCCTCCTCCTCCTCCTCCTCCTCCTCCTCCTCTACCCACTGGGTCTCGGTAAACAATATGATGTTCAATGAGGACAAATTCCAACTACTCCGTTATGGAAAACTGGAGGAGATAATAACTAGAACAGAGTATACTACTGACTCCGGCCATACAATAGAGCGGAAAAATAATGTAAGGGACCTGGGAATAGTAATGTCTGAGGATCTCACTTTCAAGGATCACAACAGTGCCACGATCGTACGTGCAAAGAAAATGATAGGATGGATAATGAGAACTTTCAAAACGAGAGATGCCAAGCCAATGATGATCCTTTTCAAATCACTTGTTCTCTCTAGGCTGGAATACTGCTGTACATTAACATCTCCATTCAAAGCAGGTGAAATCGCAGATCTAGAGAGTGTACAGAGATCCTTTACTGCACGTATAAGTTCTGTCAAGCACCTTAACTACTGGGAACGCTTGGAAGCACTTGACTTGTACTCGTTGGAACGCAGGAGGGAGAGATATATCATAATCTACACTTGGAAAATCCTGGAAGGAATGGTCCCAAATCTGCACACAGAAATCACTCCCTACGAAAGTAAAAGACTGGGCAGGCGATGCAAAATGCCCCCAATTAAAAGTAGGGGCGCCATTGGTACACTAAGGGAAAACACCGTAAGTGTCTGGGGCCCAAGACTGTTCAACAGCCTCCCATCAAGCATTAGGGGAATTGCCAATAAACCCCTGGCTGCCTTCAAGAGAGAGCTGGACAGATACCTAAAGTCAGTGCCGGATCAGCCGGGCTGTGGCTCCTACGTTGGACTGCGTGCGGCCAGCGGGTAACAGCCTAGTTGATCAGGCCCTGATCCATCGGGAGGCCTGGTCATGGACCGGGCCGCGGGGGCGTTGATCCCTGGAATAACCTCCAGGTAACCTCCAGGTAACCTCCACCAGGCTCTTAGGCCTCCCTTCCTCCTCCCCACGACCTGAACATACCCCCACCTCCACCCCCCTCCTCTTCAATTTCCTCAATTATCTCAACTTTGTCAAAACGCTGGATTAGGAGGTTTCACCCATCTTGTTGTCTTCCCCCTCCTCCTGTTGTCTCCCCCCTCCTCCTGTTGTCTTCCCTCTCCTCCTGTTGTCTTCCCCCTCCTCCTGTTGTCTTTCCCCTCCTCCTGTTGTCTTCCCCTTCCACCTCTCTTCTGTTGCCTTCCCCCTCCTATTATTGTCTTCCCCCTCCTCCTGTTGTCTTCCCCCTCCTCCTGTTGTCTTCTCCTCCCACCTCTCTTCTGTTGTCTTCCCCTTTCTCCTGTTGTTTTCCCCTTCCACCTCTCTTCTGTTGTCTTCCCCCTCCTCCTGTTGTCTTCCCCTTCCACCTCTCTTTTGTTGTCCTCCCCCTCCTCTTTGTTGTCTTCCCCTTCCACCTCTCTTCTGTTGTCTTCCCCTTCCACCTCTCTTCTATTGTCTTCCCCTTCCACCTCTCTTCTGTTGTCTTCCCCCTCCTCCTGTTGTCTTCCCCTTCCACCTATCTTCTGTTGTCTTCCCCCTCCTCCTGTTGTCTTCTCCCTCCTCCTGTTGTCTTCCCCTTCCACCTCTCTTCTGTTGTCTTCCCCCTCCTCCTGTTGTCTTCCCCTCCCACTGATGTCTTTCGTTCCCACTTTATTCTGTTGTCTTCTCAGAGAAGAAAATCAGTCTTTGTGTTTATCTCTATTGCTTCTGGAAGAGAGAGAGAGAGAGAGAGAGAGAGAGAGAGAGAGAGAGAGAGAGAGAGAGAGAGAGAGAGAGAGAGAGAGAGAGAGAGAGAGAGAGAGAGAGAGAGAGAGAGAGAGAGAGAGAGAGAGAGAGAGAGAGAGAGAGAGAGAGAGAGAGAAGAGAGAAGAGAGAGAGAGAGAGAGAGAGAGAGAGAGAGAGAGAGAGAGAGAGAGAGAGAGAGAGAGATAGAGATAGAGAGAGAGAGAGAGAGAGAGAGAGAGAGAGAGAGAGAGAGAGAGAGAGAGAGAGAGAGAGAGAGAGAGAGCGTGGTTAAGAAGGATGAAATTGGCAATCATGTGGCGATGCATTGAGGCGTGGGCGGCCCCGATCACCACCTGGGTGGGCGTGATGGTGTGGGCGTGATGGTGTGGGCGTCCCCACCCCTGACCTGCTCCTCGCTAATGCACTCCTTTCTCGTTAATTTTCTTTTCCTGTCTGTCTAGCTGTCTTTCCGTTCTCTCTCTCTCTCTCTCTCTCTCTCTCTCTCTCTCTCTCTCTCTCTCTCTCTCTCTCTCTCTCTCTCTCTCTCTCTCTCTCTCTCTCTCTCTCTCTCTCTCTCTCTCTCTCTCTCTCTCTCTCTCTCTCTCTCTCTCTCTCTGGCGTCTGTCTGACGCTCAATGGACGGAGGATCGAGCCTTCACCATGTGTTGCACTGAATGACCCAGATGGGTTTAGCGCTGCTTCTCGCAGGGAGAGGGATTAACTAGAAAATGTGGTTTCGGTTCTCTCTCTCTCTCTCTCTCTCTCTCTCTCAATATATATATATATATATATATATATATATATATATATATATATATATATATATATATATATATATATACATATATATATATATATATATATATATATATATATATATATATATATATATATATATATATATACTATCTATATATATATATATAGAACCTAATCCTGTGCGTATATATCTCAAAGAGAGAGAGAGAGAGAGAGAGAGAGAGAGAGAGAGAGAGAGAGAGAGAGAGAGAGAGAGAAATCTTTAATAATGATGAATGGGAATCCTTGCAAAGCTCGGTTGTTCTCGGGTCGTACAGCTCCCAAGGAATGGGAGAGGTGGGTAGCTCAAATTCCTTAGATCAAGAGTCCTTTACCAGCGTCAAGGTACCTCCTTCCTCCTCCTCCTCCAGAAAATATCATATATCAAGTCACCATAGACTAGAAAGACGTACCAGCTATTGCATTTACGATCCTTGTAACGTTCTCACGACTCAGATCATAGAGAATTTGGGTTCACCTCTTTTTTTTATTAAGTAGGCAGTGTGACCTGAGAGGAAGGGTGGGGAGAGAACCTTCTGCTTTGTATCTTGGCTGTGTTTTGAAGATGTTGAAGTTGGATATCCCTATTTTCAGCATCCCTCCTCTCGGCATCCCTCTGTTCAGCATCCTTCTTCTCAACATCCCTCTTTCAGCATCCCTCTTTCAGCATCCCTCTTCTCAACATCCCTCTTTCAGCATCCCTCTTTCAGTATCCCTCTTTCAGCATCCCTCCTCTCGGCATCCCTCTTTTCAGCATCCCTCTTCTCAGCATCCCTCTTTTCAGTATCCCTCCTCTCGGCATCCCTCTGTTCAGCATCCCTCTTCTCAGCATCCCTCTTTTCAGCATCCCTCTTCTCAACATCTCTCTTCTCAGCATCCTTCTTTCAGCACCTCTCCTCTCGGCATCCCTCTGTTCAGCATCCATGAATATGGATCAGATGCTATTGCAGATGCTATTGATCTCATCTTTATTTGCGAGCTACAGTTTAATAAGTCTCCGTCATATTCACATCTTCACCACCTCAACACAACTCTACAAAAAGACCAAGAGCTTTAAGAGAGTTTAACCTCACTCTCACTCAAGATCAGACGCAATTTAACTGAATTTAACCTAATACATCCTAACATGATGCAAACTTAATTATCCCTGCAGAATCTAACCTGGTGTACATTTACACGATCTAACTTTATTAACCTAGCCCATTTTAACGTATTCATTTCTTGCCTTAAAATAAACTAACCTAACCTGAACCTGAATGACATACTGACGACAAAAGTAACAAAAGAATAATTGCCGAACAATCTTCCTTGGATAACAATGCTTTGCTATTTGAAGAATTCTTTCAGTGTGAGAGGAACAAAAATAATTCTAGTGTATTAATATTTAGGATGAATGTAAAAGGTTCCGGACTGTGGTCTAATGGCCTTAACTCTTGTAGGATTGTGTGAGTCAACACCATCTATGAGTCGATATCTGCAACTCACCGGGTGATGCGCCTAGTGGCCAGGAGAAATTTCTTTCACTTCCTTACTATCTGATTTAACTTATTGACCCGGTCAGTCCTTACGTCGCCCTCCACCTGTAAACCTCACAGGTCTGGCGAGGGGCACCTGTAAATCTCACAGGTCTGGCGAGGGGCACCTGTAAACCTCACAGGTCTGGCGAGGGGCACTTAAAACCGTCAATGTTTATGCAGAACGAATTATAGCAGCATAAACCACTGTTCCTGAAGCTCTGCTCACGTGTTCGACTGTGATCAGTGTGTTTTAATTTTCATCTTCACTCCTTAGGTCAAGTGGTCCACTCTCACACCTGCAGTAAGATCGCTGGTACCTGGTACATGTTCGGGAAACCAAGACTTTAACTCACCCTCTGGATGCTGCGTCAGTGCCTAGCTCCGTGTATTTACGAAGCCCAGGCTATTATAAAACTAATGGTTCTAATTATCACCTTGATATTTAAAGAGGAGGACTGATAAGCCAGTGGAAGGCCTCAGTCAGATGACCAAAATCTCCACCGGCGGGGGTCATCATATGACTATGACCCATGTCAGGAAACACCTGTCCTGTTTCCTGACAAATCTATCCTAGCCTAACCTAACCTAGCCAAGCTATGGTGCCATCAGCAGTGTTAGCGCCAGGTACAATGCATTACCCTAAGTTGATTCTATTAGGCTGTGGTCTCCTCCGTCTTGTGAAACTAATGTTATCGTAGCACAACTAAGTTTGCTTATAACACATAAGTGAACTGAAGATATAAATCCAGATGTACTCCTGCAAACCTTTTTTTGGGGGAACTAGGCCCCGAAATTGATTTGTATCTGTATGCTCCTGCAGTACCTTCCACAGGATGGATGGGATGCACAATAAACTAACCACTTCGGTGGCAAAATCTAAAATCTAATCGTAGCATACATCCCACCTCTGAAATCCTCTCCCACTACTCCGCTCCTCCCCAATAATTCACACTTCTCCCTATTATCTCCTGCCTCCCCTTCCCCTTCCCTTCACATAGGAAAACTAGGCATCCCTTCCACTCAATTTGGCAGTGTTTAGACTCTGAAGTGGCGTAGGTGAAAACAAATCTGGCATTGTTCATAGGGAAGGGCAGATATGATCAACCAGGCTGTCAGTGCTGGAGGGGTCCGAGTGACACTTGTAATAGCTTACACTTGGACTGTGTCTGCCCTGAGATACAGCAGGCAACCCACCACCCACACTCTTCCTCCAACCCTCCATCTACCTCCCACCTTTTCCTCCAACCGTAAGCCCACTCTTCTCCAACACACCACCCATTCTCCTCCTCCAGTAGTACTACCACCCTCCTCCACCCCCACTCACCCTCCTCCATCCCCACTCACCCTCCTCCATCCCCACTCACCCTCCTCCATCCCCACTCACCCTCCTACATCCCCATTCACTCTCCTACATCCCCACTCACTCTCCTCCATCCCCACTCACCCTCCTCCATCCCCACTCACCCTCCTCCATCCTCATCCTAAAGTCCCACAATGAATTCTTAAAGCTAACAAATATTTAAGGTAGAATACAACAAATTACTGACTCAACTAAAGCAACGTAAGAAAAGTTGTTTTCAGTCGTCCTGAAGAAGGTGTTTGTTAGCACCGAAATCATCCACGAATTTGTAGGTGTAATTAGGTACCTCTCAGAGTGGTGTAGGTTTGAAAGATGAGGTGAGAGGTAGGAAAGAGTAAAATAAGCTAACAGCGAGGGAGATAATGGAAGAAGAGGGATGAGTTAGAGAGGGAGGGAGGTAAAGCAATATGGAGTGAGAGGGAGGAGAGGATATGGTGAGAGGGAGAGAGGGGTACACCTGATATTTCTGTTTCTATTTTCAAAGTTTACGTTTTTCACCTTGAGAATTCGATCGGCTTCAGAGTTTCGATGTTGGTGTACTGTGGCTAATGATTTTTGTGTGTGTGTAAATACTGGCATACGCAGGTGTCCTTCTGTGAATTTTATACCCCCAAAGATGGACTTCAATTGCAGTGCGATACCTTGAGAAAGCTTCTTCCGATCGGCCTCAAATTTTGAACATTGGTGTCTACCTGGAGTCTACCTGGAGGGTGTTCCGGAGGTCAACGCCCCCGTGGCTCAGTCCTTGACCAGGTTTTACGGTGGATCAGATCCTGATCAACCAGGCTGTTACTGCTAGCCGCACGTGGTCCAGTGTAGGAAGCACAGTCCGGTTGATCGGGTACTGACTTTAAATATCTGTCCAGCTCCTCCTTGAAGGCAGCCACGGATCTGTCGGTAATTCCCCATGTCTGGTGGGAGGCTGTTGAACAGCCTTGGGCCCCGAACATTTATTGTGTATCCTACTTTGATGTAAGTCCAGTTTCCCATTGGAGAATTTAGGCGTCAATTTGCCAATTTTACCAAAAAAATCAGTTTTTTTTCCTAGATATCACTTGAGAATGACTCGCCTAATAGGCTTCAAACTATGTAAATCACATTTTTCTAATAGTAGTTTCCTTGCGATAACTGCAGAATAACCCTCCTTAATGGCTTTAAACTTTCAGAGCCTCAGTTTACAGTCCATGGTTCTCTTGAAGGGAAAAACAACCACAGGGAGAGTTGAATCTTTGCTCTAGGCCTTTCGTGTTGTAATCAACACATCATCAGAAGCTTGCAATGTTGCAGAAACAGAGTAGGAAATCCCTGAAGGTCCATTCATGCTAATGGCTCTCCATGGGCGAAACAGCTATTCTGACAGGGGTAGCTGACAGGCCTTTGACAATATCCAGAACATTTCGTGGCCCTTGATTAAAGCCTGAAAAAAAATCGAAGCGCATTTCTACAACTTTTGGAGTGTTCTCCAGTTATGAAATAGGACTGATTAAAATACATAGAATATTATGTACTGTATGAGAAAAGAATATACGAAAAAAAAATTCTATCATTGTAATGGATATGCTGGAGATTCTCGTATATTCCAGGATATGTTCCAGTTATTCCAGTTCCTGATGGATACCACCTTGCTAGTGAACCTTTTAATGGGATACTTGTGCTGTATGACCCTTGTGGTTTTACCGTTTAGTTCTGATTGCAATAATAATAATAATAATAATAATAATAATAATAATAATAATAATAATAATAATAATAATAATAATAATAATAATAACAATAATAATAATAATAATAATAATAATAATAATAATAATAATAATAATAATGCTAATAATAATAATGTAATATGATATAAGTGATTTAGAAAAACGACAAATTAAAGAACCAGAGACACTTGTGCAACATTTCGGAATCTTCATTGAGGAAACGCTTCGCCAAACATTTCGCCAAACGTTTCGCCAAACGTTTCGCCAATAAAAGAAACCCAAATCCCGTACAAGTGTCTGATTCTTCAATAATGGGACACTTGACGGTGTCCTTACCGTGAAGTCTCCCGGCTCAGCCTGACACTTTGCAACACCTTGCATGGGTTCCCATCCTGCCTGATGCAATATGACGGAGGGTAACATATCTTGTTTTTTTTTTGTTCCCACTGTGTAACATGGCTAGGTATTTGTTCCCACTGTGTAACATGGCTAGGTATTTGTTCCCACTGTGTAACATAGCTAGATT
>NC_091322.1:25914984-25932484 GCF_038502225.1 Cherax quadricarinatus | reverse complement strand
TAGCAGCGCGTTGCTGCGCGCAACGCAGCAGCGGTTGGCTATAGCAGCAACAGCGCAGCAGCAGCAGCATTTGTGCTTTAAGCAGCAGCAGCTTGCAGCAGCGCGGCACGCTTGCTGCTGCTGCTGTTGCTCTTAGCTGCTTAAGCAACTTAGCAGCTGCAAGCTGTTGCTGCTAACAACGCGCTTGTTGCTGCTAACGTTGCGCGCAGCAGCAGCAACGTTGTTGCTGCTGTTGTTAACAACAATTATGCCATAACAACAGCGTTGCGTTAACTGCTGTTGCTGCTGCTGTTGCCTAGCTTGCTTGATGCAACAGCAACTGTTGTTATAACACTTGTTGCTGCTAACTGCTGCTGATGTTAACAACGGTGCTAACAGCAGCTTAGCTTAGCTGTTGTTGGTTAACAACAGCAGCAACTTGCATTTGCTAACGCAATTGCTGTTAACTGCTGCTGCTGCAACGCTTGTTAGCAACATTTGCTTGCTGCTGCTGCTTTGGCTTGCTTAACATTTGCTATGCTGTTGCTGCTGTTGCTGTTACTGCTGCTTAGCTGTGCAACTTGCCCTTAGCCCAGCAACATTGCTGCTGCGGTTACTTGCAACAACTTGCAACAACGGTGTTGCAACCAGCTTGCAGCTTGTTGCTGCGCTTAACAACAGCAAGAGCAACAAGCTGAATTGTTATTAACAACAGCAGCATTTGTTGCAAGCAACATTTGCAATTAACAGCAACAGCAACATTGCTGCTGCTGCTGCTGCTTAACATTTGCACCAACAATATTTGCTGCTGCTTAACAGCAACAATTTGCTAACAACAGCAACAAGCTGCTGCTATTGCTGTTATAATTGCTTAACGTTAACTTGCTTCTTTGCTGCACTGTTGCTGCCTTGCTGTTACGCTGCTGCGCGCAGCAACCGCTTGCTGTTGCTGCTGCTGTTGCCTAGCTGCTGCTTAACTTAGCAACAACTTGTTTGTTGCTGCTGCAACTGCTGTTGCTGCTGCTGTTACTGCTGCTGTTACTGCTGCCGTTGCTGCTGTTGCTGCTGCTGCTTGTTTAACAACGCTTAGCAGCAACCATGCTAACTTATTTGCTTGTTGCTGCTGCTTAACGCTGGTGTTGCTGTAACAATTTGCTGCGCTGCGGCTGCTGCTGTTGTTATTCCAGCAGCAAGCAACGTTGCTAACAACGGTAACTGCTGCAACAATTGCTGTTGCAATATGCTGCTGCTGCTGCTGCTGCTGTTGCTGCTGCATGCGCAGCAACAGCTTAAGCGCCCAACAACGGCAACGCTGGTTACTGCAACATTGCTGCTGCTGCGCTGTTACTGCTTAAGCTGTTGCAAGCGCTTGCTGCTTGCAGCAGCAGCGCTGTTACTGCTGCTTGCTGCTGCTGCTGTTGCTGCTTGACTGCTGCTGCTGCTGATGTTGCTGCTGCTGTTACCCAACGCTTGCTGCTGCTGCGCAACTGCTGCTGCTGCTGTTGTTAGTTGCTTAAGCAACAATAACAACGCTGCTTGTTGCTGCTTGCTGTTAACTTGCTGCTGCCTTGCTGCTGCTGCTGTTATATGTTACTGCTGCTGTTGCTGCTGCTTGCTGATGATGTTAACAACAGCTGCTGTTGCTGCGCTTGTTGCTGCTGCTAACTGTTTATTTGGTTAACAACACTTAACCTTGCTGCTGCTGTATAACTGCTTTATGCTGCTGATGTTGCTGCTGCTGCTTGCTGTTACTGCTGCTGCTGCTGCTGCTGCTATTGTTATTGCCCTTGCTGCTGCGCTAGTTACTGCTTAAGCATTAATAACTGCTACTTGTGCTGCTTGCTGTAACTACTGCTGCTGTTGCTGCTGCTGTTTCTGCTGCTTGCAACTGCTGTTGCTGCTGCTGGTTGCTGCTGCCTTGTTACGCTTGCTGCTTGCTTATGTTGTTATTGCTGCTGCAACAACTGCTGCTGTTATCTTGCTTAACAATTGTGCCAACAACAAGCAGCTGTGTTGTTAGCTGCAAGCAACTTGTTTAACAAGCTTGTGCTGTTAACAGCAACTGGCTGCTGCTGTTGCTGCTGCTGCTGCTTGCGCTTGTGCTGCTGCTGTTACAATAACAACTTGCTTGCTGCACAAGCAAGCTTGCCAATTTACTGCTGCTGCTAACTGCTGCTGTTATGCTGCTTATTTGCTTAGCAACTGCTGCTGCTGTTGTTAACGCAAGCTTGCTGCAACAACGCTGTTGTTGCGCCGCGCTTATTTGCTGCTGCTGTTGCTGCTTGCTGCTTGCAGCACAGCAACGCAGCGCAATTTGCTGCTGCTGCTTATAACAACTGTTTGCAAGCAATTACTGCTGCTGCTGCTGTTATTAATCTGTTGCTGCTGCTACTGCTGCTGCTGCTGTTACTGCTGATGTTGCTGCTGCTGTTGCTGCTGCTGTTGCTGCTGCTGCTGCTGCTGTTGCTGCTGCGCTGCTGCTGCTGTACTGTGCACCATTGACTGCTGCTGCTGCTGCTGTTACTGCTGCTGTTACTGCTGCTGCTGCTGATGTTACTGCTGCTTATTGCCAACGCTTAACGCCTGTTGTTATTTACGCTGCTAACTTACTGCTGCTGTTACCAGCAACTTAACTGCTAACGCTGCTGTTACTGCTTTTTCACTGCTGCTTGCTTAACAACAATTGCTGCTGCTGTTGCTGCTTCTGTTGCTGCTTAACATTTGCCTAACAGCAACATTACTGCTGCTGTTGTGCTGCTGTGCACCTTGTATGCTGCAACTTGTTAATTTGTTATTGCTGCTGATTGTTGCTGTTAACATTGCTGCTGTTGCATGCTGCTGCTGCTGCTGCTCAAGCTGTTACTGCTGCTGCTGCTGCGCTGTTGCTGCTGTTATTGCTGCTGCTTGCTGCTGCTGCTGCTGCTAATTGCTTGCTGCTGTTATAACTGCTGCTGCTAACTTGTTGCTGCTGCTGTTACTGCTGCTGTTGCTGCTGCTTTTGCTGCTGCTGTTACCCTTGCTGCAACGGCAACAGCAACGCTCATGCTGTTGCTGCTTGCTGCTGCTGCTTGCCCAACCGCTGCTGCTGCTGTTGCTGGTTAACAGCTGCAACAACACAATGTTGCTGCTGCTGTTGCTGCTGTATTAACTGATGCTGTTGCTGCTGCTGCTGCTGCTGCTGTTACTGCTGCTGTTACTGTTGCTGCTGCTGCTGCTGTTATTGTTGTTGTTGTTGCTGCTGCTGCTGCTGCTGCTGCTGTTGCTGCTGCTGCTGCTGCTGCTGCTGCTGCTGCTTCTGCTGCTGCTGCTGCTGCTGCTGCTGCTGTTACTGCTGCTGCTGCTGCTGCTGCTGCTGCTGCTGTTACTGCTGCTGTTACTGCTGCTGCTGCTGCTGCTGTTATTGTTGTTGTTGTTGCTGCTGCTGCTGCTGTTATTGTTGTTGTTGTTGCTGCTGCTGCTGCTGCTGCTGTTACTGCTGCTGTTACTGCTGCTGCTGCTGCTGCTGTTATTGTTGTTGTTGTTGCTGCTGCTGCTGCTGTTACTGCTGCTGTTACTGCTGCTGCTGCTGCTGCTGTTATTGTTGTTGTTGTTGCTGCTGCTGCTGCTGTTATTGTTGTTGCTGCTGCTGCTGCTGCTGCTGTTACTGCTGCTGTTACTGCTGCTGCTGCTGCTGCTGTTATTGTTGTTGTTGTTGCTGCTGCTGCTGCTGCTGCTGCTGCTGCTGTTGTTGTTATTGCTGCTGCTGTTGCTTCTTCAACTACTACCAAAAACCAATTGATCGTCCTCTCGTTCCTTCAGATTCTTCTCATTTACGCCTTCCTACACACCGTTACTGCCTCCCCTCTCTACCCTCCCCTTCTCTCCTCTCCCTCTTCCCTACCTCCCTCCCTCCCTCCCTTCCCTTCCCTTCCCTTCCCTTCACCTCCCCTGCCTGAGCGAGTCTGGTGATCGTTGTGGAGTCTTATCACTGACAAGGACAAATAAATAAGAGGTTAGAAAGAGACTGATAAATAAATGCTGGGAACATCTCGTCTGTGCCCCCTGACACCTGCTGCTCTGTTCGTGTGTACCGTGCACGCTCTCTGTCTCTCTGAACACACTGCTTCTTCTGTACTCTGAGTACGTACTGCCCTATGTGTACTGTGTATACACTGCACTATGTGCACTCTGTGTACACACTGCACTATGTACACTCTGTGTACACACTGCACTATGTGCACTCTGTGTACACACTGCACTATGTGCACTCTGTGTACACACTGCACTATGTACACTCTGTGTACACACTGCACTATGTGCACTCTGTGTACACACTGCACTATGTGCACTCTGTGTACACACTACTCTATGTGTACTCTATACACACTGATATATGTGCACTCTGTGTACACACTGCTCCATGTGTACTCTGTACACACTGTCCCATGTGTACTCTATACACACTGATATATGTGTATTCTGTACACACTTGATTATGTGAATACTCACGAAAGCGCTTGGAATTTCATTATTCTTTCACAGTGGCTGTTTTGCATATATACATACATATATATGAATATATATATATATATATATATATATATATATATATATATATATATATATATATATATATATATATATATATATATATATATATTTTATATATATATAGGCAGGCTTGGCCTGGGTCATCAGACCCGGGAAGTAATCAGGCTTGATCCGAGGAAAAAGAGAAGAGTATCCTCTCGGTCGGTACCCACACCCTCTTCCCTCTGTGAAGGAGCAATAAGTGTCGCAGCAACCGCGTCACCCCGGCCTTGGAAATTCCTTTTGATAAATGGAACAGTCATGATAGATCTTTGGGCACGACCATCTCTCTCAATCACACCAGCACGACCATCTCTCTCAATCACACCAGCACGACCATCTCTCTCAATCACACCAGCACGACCATCTCTCTCAATCACACCAGCACGACCATCTCTCTCAATCACACCAGCACGACCATCTCTCTCAATCACACCAGCACGACCATCTCTCTCAATCACACCAGCACGACCATCTCTCTCAATCACACCAGCACGACCATCTCTCTCAATCACACCAGCACGACCATCTCTCTCAATCATACCAGCACGACCATCTCTCTCAATCATACCAGCACGACCATCTCTCTCAATCATACCAGCACGACCATCTCTCTCAATCACACCAGCACGACCATCTCTCTCAATCACACCAGCACGACCATCTCTCTCAATCACACCAGCACGACCATCTCTCTCAAGCAGTCCAGCACGACCCTCTCTCTCAATCACACCAGCACAACCATCTCTCTCAATCATACCAGCACGACCATCTCTCTCAATCACACCAGCACAACCATCTCTCTCAATCACACCAGCACGACCATCTCTCTCAATCACACCAGCACAACCATCTCTCTCAATCATACCAGCACGACCATCTCTCTCAATCACACCAGCACAACCATCTCTCTCAATCACACCAGCACGACCATCTCTCTCAATCACACCAGCACAACCATCTCTCTCAATCACACCAGCACGACCATCGACCACCCATCCGCCATACACTCTAATTATTATTACTGTTTTTGAGAGGGTTCCGTGGAGATAGCAGAGTTGTGAGAGGGGAGCCCAGCCTAGCCTGTCGTTACCTGTAGGTCTATCCGTGAAGTGAGAGAGAGACAGGACGACTGACGCTCACATGTAGCATCACGTGACGTCACATGCTAGCCGCTAGGTCTAACAAGGGTCGTCTGCATAATACATATGGATGGTACTAACTACGATACTCAGATATGTCACACGACATGTGTAGGGGATCAGTAACTATGCTACTCAGATATGTCACACGACATATGTAGGGGATCAGTAACTATGCTACTCAGATGTCACACGACATATGTAGGGGATCAGTAACTATGCTACTCAGATATGTCACACGACATATGTAGGGGATCAGTAACTATGCTACTCAGATATGTCACACGACATATGTAGGGGATCAGTAACTATGCTGACATTATTATTATTAAGGCTTATATTAATTATTTTTATTATTTATAATGAATATTTAATATTATTGTTATTATCATTATTATATTTTAATTATTAATATTATTAAAATCTATATTTAAATTATTATTATTATTATTATTATTATTATTATTATTATTATTACTATTATTATTATTATTATTATTATTATTATTATTATTATTATTATTATTATTATTATTATTATTATTATTATTATTATTAAGGGTTACACAGCACCTGGGGAATGGCAAGTACTCAACTTTGATTCGAGAAATAGGGAGCTTCAATTCTTTGGACTAAAATCGCTTGACCTGCATCAAGGCAGCCCCCTTCTCCTCGCTTCCTGAAGAGCCCAGGAGGTGGGGGAGGAGGAGCAGGAGGAAGAGGAGGAGGCCCAAGGAAGAGATGAACAGTAACTGTTTGGAGGATGTTGTACAAACTCCGGAACACAAGACCAGAATGTTGTGTAGAGGGAGATGCCACCAGCGTGTTCTGTCTTCTGACTATCAAGTGAGATGTCAAAGTTTGAGAGAGAGACAGAGACAGACAGACAGAGAGACAGACAGACAGACAGACAGACAGACAAACAGACAGACAGAAAGAGAGGGAGAGACTTCATCCTGTTTCCTATTTGTATGTCTCGTAACAATAAAAATGCTTTCAAATGAGCTGATGTAGGTAACAGCTCTTAGCTTGTCAATAAAGTTAGGAACCTTAACTTAACCTTGTAAAATCTTGTTTAAAAAAAATAGAGGGAGAAAGAGAGATACAGACAGACAGAGAGAGACAGATTTGATCATAGTCAGATACCTAGACACCTTCCAGCAGGTACTGGAAGGTGTCTAGGTATCTGACGATGGTTGACAAGGACTGGAGTGTTACACAGAATATAAAACATTCCAGGACGGAAGTTTTCCCTCATTCCCTTTTACATAGTGACTTAAAACGTATAACATTTGTTGCTAAAAGATTAAGTAAAGAATTTACCTTGGCTTCTTAATTTAATGCAGTCTCCAATCTCTCCTTTAAGATATATATATATATATATATATATATATATATATATATATATATATATATATATATATATATATATATATATATATATATATATATATATATATGTCGTGTCGAATAGGCAGAACTTGCGATCTTGGCTTAAATAGCAACGCTCATCTTGCCATATAGGACAAGTGAAAATTTGTGTATGCAATAATTTCGCCAAAATCATTCTGAACCTAACGAAAAAAATATATTTCACTGTGTTTGTTTAGTATTAAATTATTGTAAACAAATCTAAAATATATCTAGTTTGGTTAGGCTAAAATAAATTGTTCTTGTTGTAATAAGGTTAGGTAAATTTCCTAAGATTCTTTTGGTGCAAAATTATAAATTTTTACATCAACATTAATGAAAAAAATATATCTTTAAACGTATAAGAGAAAATTTTAGAAATGACTTAATTTTAAATGAGTTCTTGCTAATTGACCAGTTTTACATATTCGGCAAGACATATATATATATATATATATATATATATATATATATATATATATATATATATATATATATATATATATATATATATATATATATATATATATATATATATATATATATATATATATATATATATATATATATATTAATAAAGAGGTAATCAGGTTTGATCCGAGGAAAGAGCACCCTTAAAGGTGGTCCCTGACAATAATCAATCAGAGGAGCTCACTCGTGCTCTGGTGGTGTTGATAACGTCAAGTCAAGCAGTTCCTGGAGGTCGTCTACAAGCGAACATCCTCACACCGTTTGTGAGTGACATCTCCGATAAAAGGATAAAAAATAATAAAAGAGCCGATGGTGTTCGATTCCCTTCTGTGCGGCTTCAGATGCCATGACGCGCTTCCCTCCCATGCACACGGGTTTCAATCCCACATATAATGCATCGAGCGCCAACGGGAGGATAAAATTAAAAGGGCACTATAAGGTGTATGAACCACTACTGCTAATTTTATATTCGATCCTCTATACCGGGGTAGGGAGGAGGATCCGATCGTCTTCCTCGGGTGCCAATAAGGGATCAGAACGTTTCGCCTCACACCCTGGCGCTGCTCACTTGTCACTGATATGAACGTGTCAATAACCTCATTCTCTTGACGCACGGTGCTCAGCCAATATCACGGATCAAGTGCAGATTTATGTGTCAGTTTTCATATTATTTCGTCTTGAGTAGCAACGGGAAAGCACAGTCACCGACTACCGCAACACCAAAAGCATTTTCGTTGTCTTTTTTTTCAGTTTAAGGAATGAAAAAAAAAAAGCTGAATACAAATAGTTTGAAGTTATTTTTGCGCTTGTAACGTCTCTTCTGTTGCCCCTCTAAAAGAGAATAAGCAGAGCGAAACAATCATATACATTCCAGGAATAATAAAACGTTTCGAAAATAAAAGAAATGAAACACAGAGGCACGGAAAAAAAAAAAAACTCTCTGATGTGACAGGCCCCGAACGGCCGACCGTCTGTGTTTTTATGCGTTCGACAAGGCGTCACATCTGCCGCTGCGGACCAGCGCTCCTTAGCGGGGGGGAGGGGGAGAAGGAGGGGACGGGGGGATATGATTCTCGTATAGTTTCGCACGGTGTTGAACGCTCCTTTCCTTCCCTCCCCCCCCGTGCTCCCCTTCCCCTGGCTCTCACCGAGAGGGAGGGGGCGGTGTCTAGGCTCTTAGATACTTTGATGAATCCTGTCAACGCGGGATGGGAGAGACAGGATGCTCTTTCAGGGAGGCTGCATGAGAACACAAGCTTGTGACGGTGATTGACCTCCTAGTAGGTCGTGAAGGCAGCCAGGTTTAGGGCTTCTGTCGGGCTATAGAGAAGGGGAAGACACGGCAAACACTCACAAGCACTAGGGTGGATGTTACGAACCCTGACAGGGAAGGGGTGACTGGTTGTGGGATGCCGGAAACAATCATAAAAGATAATTACTGTACGTATATTCATGGCGGAAGCGCTGAATCTGTAGGTGTCATACACAGTGCCTCTGGGTAGGGTTTTATGGTGCCATATACAGTGCCTCTGGGTAGGGTTGTATGGTGCCATATACAGTGCCTCTGGGTGCCATATACAGTGCTTCTGGGTGCTATATACAGTGCCTCTGGGTGCCGTATACAGTGCCTCTGGGTGACATACACAGTGCCCCTGGGTGCCATACACAGTGTCTCTGGGTGCCATGCACAGTGCCTCTGGGTGCCATACACATTGTCTCTGGGTGCCATACACATTGTCTCTGGGTGCCATACACATTGTCTCTGGGTGCCATACACATTGTCTCTGGGTGCCATACACATTGTCTCTGGGTGCCATACACGGTTCCTCAGATCTGGGAAGTAATCAGGTTTGATATTAATAAGGGAAAGGTTGCTTCAAGTCACTGGATAACGTGCTAGTTAATAGCAAGGAGCTCAAGAGATGCTACTTCGATGAGCCCACGAAGATGAATCCCCCCTCTCTCAAGAGGGGACTCAGAGCACCACGTCTGATTAGTTCTAGAGCACCCAGCGCCAGCATAGAGCCTCGCTATGATAGGGAACGTAGTGTATGTTCATTTAATACATGGATTCAAAAGACAGGAGGCGGACCCAAGAGTTGGAACTCAACTCCCGTGAGATATGCCTGTTTTAAATACACCCACAAAGACATCAACCCTCTCCCCACCCACACACACACACGGAATGTCTCAGAGATGGGACACTGCAATAAATTGTCACAAGTTGAAGTTGAAGACTCAGATGAGTCGCAGGGATGTCAGGAAGTTTTTCTTCAGCCATACAGTTGTTAGCAAGTGGAATAATCTGGAGAATTATGTAGCGGAGGCAGGGTCCATACATAGCTTTAAGAAGAGATACGATAAAGCTCTTGGGGCAGGGAGAGAGTGGACCTAGTGGCGACCAGTGAAGAGACGGGGCCAGGAGCTGTGACGCGACCCCTGTAACCACAAATAAGTAAGAATACACACACACATGCACACACACACACATACACACATATACACACACACACACACACACACACACACACACACACACACACACACACACACACACACACACACACACACACACACACACACACACACACACACACACACACACCCACACACACACACACACACACACACCCACACACACACACACACACACACACACACACACACACACACACACACACACACACACACACACACACACACACCCACACACACACACACACACACACACACACACACCCACACACACACACACACACACACACACACACACACACACACACACACACACCACACACACACACACACACACACACACACACACACACACACACACACACACACACACACACACACACACACACACACACACACACACACCCACACACACACACACACACACACACACACACACACACACACACACACACACACACACACACACACTAAGATGATCCTCAAGGCGAAGGTTAGAGGATCGGTAAAAGAGGATAGAGGCGACGCGGGAACCGAATTAGGATCATGCTGTTTAGGACCCTTTTTTTACGAGAGAGGATTAAAGGCTGTTGTGACAGACACCTCTCTCGGTTCCACTATTCTCCCCAACCATTTTTTTTCCCCTTTCGCCCAAGAATTTTCTGTTTTAACATTCAGATTGGAAATATTCACGATAAACATTAAAACTCACATCTGGAAAACGAGAAACAAGATGCTGGATCCAGATATTAGTAATATCAAAAACGAAGATTTCTTCCAATTTCCTCCATTTCCCTTCTACTCTCAGTTAATGAGTTGGGTTTATATTGCGTCCTGTTTTTATGTTGGTATATTCGCATCACAGGATGAGTGCCACTGCCCAATAAACTCAGACCGGGCCGGGGGGGCGTTGACTCCCAAAACTCTCTCCAGGTAAATTCCAGGTAAACGTCTGAAGATTTATGTTGGCAAAATCCAAGGAGTATATATATATATATATATATATATATATATATATATATATATATATATATATATATATATATACACAATAAGATCACAGAAACAGGTGATTTCAGAATATGCAAAACAACCACTCTGAAAGAATAGAAAAATTCCAAGTGCTTTCGTGACTACTCACATTATCATAGTTCCTTGATAATGTGAGTAGTCACGAAAGCGCTTGGAATTTCTTTATTCTTTCAGAGTGGTTGTTTTGCATATATATATATATATATATATATATATATATATATTGCATATATATATATATATATATATATATATATATATATATATATATATATATATATATATATATATATATATATATATATATATATATATATATATATATATATATATATATATATATATATATATATATATATACGTATTCCTTTGCTCTTGGATACAAATTTCATCCTGAGAGAAACGTGGTTCAACTATAACCCTTTTTTTTATCCGCATATTGTGTCTTCATAACCACACACTGTAAAGGCAAGTGTATGCAGAATGAAGGTAGGAAGTCTGAGTTTGAGACGGTAAACAGACACGCACCGTATGGACTGGGAGCGTTGACAACCTGACAAACGCGTCTGTCACCCCGTGTGACCTCTGATTGACACGGTGCCGCCTGTCTGTTGACCTTGTCGCGTGCTGTCCAACCCAGGTCATTAGGTCACAAGGGTAGGTATGGGGCAGGGTATGGGAGCTGGGATGTATATTTGAGTGTAGTGGAAGTTTTTTTTTTTTTCTTTGTAAATTGAAAAAAAGCGTTTGTAAATGAATTTACAGAAGCTGTAAAATGGGAAGGGATACACAGAAACACTCTCAAATAGCAAACTATTAACTACTCACTAGTGTGACTAATAGTTTGCGCATTGTTCCAGTCACAACATTGTCCTTTTATGGGCATGATGGGTAATGATTTGCAGCAGAAAATTAATCGTTTACGATTATTGAAAATAATCTTACAATCCCCGAAGTCTAGTAATAATTTACACACTGATCATGAGGATATTTATGGAACCTGACTTACGTTGAGTCCAACAACTCAGCTTCCTCATCAACAATTTGAATTCCTCGCTTTCATTAAGGCATTAAAGTTAACTCATGACAGGGAATGCTATTACGACTTCTTACCTCTCATGACAAGGAATTCCACTCCTTCATCATTACTGATTCTATGCTATAATTGAAGGTACTTGACTCGTGTAATAACTAATGGTATGTTCGTTGTTGTAGCCGGCTACAGACATATCAAAATCGAAGAGAAATGAATTCATATATAATGTTTATAGACTCCTTCGTAAATATAAACACGTAGAGGGAGAATTTGGTTGAAATTTTGGGTTGTGTCGATCGAGCACTAGAAATAATATCAGAAGGGTTAGGTTAGGTTAAGTAAGATTTTGTTAGTTTAGGCTTGGTTAGGTTAGGTTAGGTAAAGTTTGTTAGGCTTGGTTAGGTTAGGTTAGGTAAAGTTTGTCAGGTTAGGTTAGGTTAGGTTAGGTTAGGTTAAGTTAGGTTAGGTTAGGTTAGGTTAGGTTAGGTTAGGTTAGGTTAGGTTAGGTTAGGTTAGGTTATGTAAAGTTTGTCGGGTAAGGTTAGGTTAGGTTAGGTTAGGTTAGGTTAGGTTAGGTTAGGTTAGGTAAGGTTTGTCAGGTTAGGTTAGGTTAGGTTAGGTTAGGTAAGGTTTGTCAGGTTAGGTTAGGTTAGGTTAGGTTAGGTTAGGTTAGGATAGGATAGGTTAGGTTAGGTTAGGTTAGGTTAGGTAAGGTTTGTCAGGTTAGGTTAGGTTAGATTAGGTTAGGTTAGGTTAGGTTAGGTTAGGTTAGGTTAGGTTAGGTTAGGTAAGGTTTGTCAGGTTAGGTTAGGTTAGGTTAGGTTAGGTTAGGTTAGGTTAGGTTAGGTTAGGTTAGGTTAGGTTAGGTAAGGTTTGTCAGGTTAGGTTAGGTTAGGTTAGGTTAGGTTAGGTTAGGTAAGGTTTGTCAGGTTAGGTTAGGTTAGGTTAGGTTAGGTTAGGTTAGGTTAGGTTATGTAAAGATTGTCAGGTTAGGTTAGCTTAGGTAACTTCTGTTAGGCTTGTCATATGATGACCTATAGCTGGAGCTTTTGGTCATCTGACAGAGGCCTTCCACTGGTTTACCAGTCTACCTCTTTAAAGGCTTCCGCTGGTTTACCAGTCTACGTCTTTACCTGGATGTTACCTGGATGTTACCTGGAGGTTACCTGGAGGTTATTCCGGGGATCAACGGCCCCGCGGCCCGGTCCATGACCAGGCCCCCCGATGGATCAGGGCCTGATCAACTAGGCTGTTACTGCTGGCCGTACGTAGTCCAACGTACGAGCCACAGCCCGGCTGATCCGGCACTGACTTTAAGTATCTGTCCAGCTCTCTCTTGAAGGCAGCCAGGGGTTTATTGGTAATTCTCCTAATGCTTGATGGGAGGCTGTTGAACAGTCTTGGGCCCCGGACACTTATGGTGTTTTCCCTTAGTGTACCAATGGCGCCCCTACTTTTTATTGGGGGCATTTTGCATCGCCTGCCCAGTCTTTTACTTTCGTAGGGAGTGATTTCTGTGTGCAGATTTGGGACCATTCCTTCCAAGATTTTCCAAGTGTAGATTATGATATATCTCTCCCTCCTGCGTTCCAACGAGTACAAGTCAAGTGCTTTAAAGGCTTCCCCTGGTTTACCAGTCTACCTCTTTAAAGGCTTCCCCTGGTTTACCAGTCTACCTCTTTAAAGGCTTCCCCTGGTTTACCAGTCTACCTCTTTAAAGGCTTCCACTGGTTTACCAGTCTACCTCTTTAAAGGCTTCCACTGGTTTACCAGTCTACCTCTTTAAAGGCTTCCCCTGGTTTACCAGTCTACCTCTTTAAAGGCTTCCACTGGTTTACCAGTCTACCTCTTTAAAGGCTTTCCCTGGTTTACCAGTCTATCTCTTTAAAGGCTTCCCCTGGTTTACCAGTCTACCTCTTTAAAGGCTTCCCCTGGTTTACCAGTCTACCTCTTTAAAGGCTTCCACTGGTTTACCAGTCTACCTCTTTAAAGGCTTCCCCTGGTTTACCAGTCTACCTCTTTAAAGGCTTCCCCTGGTTTACCAGTCTACCTCTTTAAAAATTATAGTTATAACCATTTGTTATGTTATCAGAAGTGTCAGTTGAAGACTACCAGTGTGACAGGAATATATATACAAGCCTGAGTATATCTTTAACTAACCATAACAAACACAGATCAAAACAACTACGGAATAACTTGCAATGTTAACAGTCTAACTGATGTCACAGGCTTAGGCTTCATTTCATGTACTTCTGGCAGTTTGGAAGACACTTAAGTGCAAAGCAGGTTCTCATAGGTTACTACATATACCGTACATCAGCGAAGCTTATGTACGCTGCAAAACGCACGTATAAATACAGAAATCATAATGTCGATTATAACTTCCTCGCGGCCTGATGTTAACTTCCGTGATGCTGTAACTAATCTTGAGATGACTAGTGTACTTTCTTTACGTCCGTAAACCTGGCCATGTTCCTTTTATCTCCACCATCATTACTACTGCCACTACTGTCCCCTATTATCCCTCCCCTGTCGCTGTCTCTACCACTACAGCAACCAGCACCACTGTTACTACTACCACTACCACCACCACAACCAAAACAATGACCACTATTACTACAGCTACCTCCACTACCACCAAAACAACCACCACTACCACCACCACCACCATCACCACAGCAACCACTATTACCACCACTACCACCACCACAACAACCACCACTACCAGCAAACAGGTGTCCGAGCCACCAGACGTCAGTCCCTTCAGGCGTGTGATACGAGGGAGGTGATGAGGGAAGGAAGGTAGGGAGCGAGGGAAGGTCAAACAGAGGATGAGGTGGAGGGGGGGGGAAGCAGAACCTCGGAAGGGGAAGACGAAGGGAAATGCGGGAGGGGGGAATGTGGTGACAAGTTGTCTAGACGTCTTGGGCAGGGTTCATGTTATAGGAGGTGAGGGAAAGGGGGAGGGGAAGAGGGGGGAAGAGAGAGGAGACGAAGCGGAGTACTCGGGTTCCACCTTTCCCCTTACTCTGGTGTGTACTCAAAGCTCTCTCCCCTCTACCCCTCGCCATGTCAGGTGTCAAGAAGGTGTTTGTCTCCCCTCGGTGTGTCAGGGTGCCGAGGCTACCCCTCACTTGCTGTGCCTATGGCCTTTTATCCCCTCATTTTAGTGCCTCACATCCTGACCTCACTGTGTGTGTGTGTATTCTCCAATTTTTGGTGGTAGGGGTCGATTCACAGCTCCTGGCCCCTCTGTGTGTGTGTTAGTTACCATTTCGTATTTGGCACATGTCGATTAGACGTTAGGCCTGTAGTATATGCGTGTATGTGTGTGTGTGTGTGTGAGTGTGTATGTATGTATGTGTGCGTGTGTGTGTGTGTGTGCGTGTGTGTGTGTGTGTGTGTGTGTGTGTGTGTGTGGTTGTATGTGTGTGTGGTTATGTGCGTGTGTGTGTGTGTGTGTGTGTGTCTGTGTGTGGTTGTGTGGCTGTGTGTGTGTGTAGTTGTGTGTGTGTATGGTTGTGTGTGTGTTAGCTACCATTTGGTCCTAGGCACATGTCGATTAGACACTAGGCATGCGTGCGTGCATGTGTGTGCGTCTGTGTCTGTCCAGCTGCCTGTGTGTGTGTGTATATGTGTGTGTATGTGTGGGTGTGTGTGTGTGTGTGTGTGTGTGTGTGTGTGTGTGTGTGTGTGTGTGTGTGTGTGTGTGTGTGTGTGTGTGTGTGTGTGTGTTTCTTCGTTCTTACGTTATTATATTATTATTAAACATCATTAAGTTCTCACACGCTACCGATGATGGAGGAAGGTTAATCTGGGAGAGATAAAGGGAAGAGGAAGAGGTTATAACAAGAGGAGAGATCAGCAAGAACACTTGTCTCTTCGTTAAAGGTAATAAATAACACTTTGTACCTAATTATACTGTATGATAAACATGTGCAAACATCGCACATGTTTAGGGGATGTGTATACAAATTCTCACATGTGGGAGATGTATACAGTATTCCACACATGTGGGAGATGTATACAGTATTCCACACATGTGGGAGATGTATACAGTATTCCACACATGTGGGAGATGTATACAGTATTCCACACATGTGGGAGATATATACAGTACTCCACACGTGTGGGAGAAGTATACAGTATTCCACACATGTGGGAGATGTATACAGTATTCCACACATGTGGGAGATATATACAGTATTCCACACATGTGGGAGATGTATACAGTATTCCACACATGTGGGAGATGTATACAGTATTCCACACATGTGGGAGATGTATACAGTATTCCACACATGTGGGAGATATATACAGTATTCCACACATGTGGGAGATGTATACAGTATTCCACACATGTGGGAGATATATACAGTATTCCACACATGTGGGAGATGTATACAGTATTCCACACATGTGGGAGATGTATACAGTATTCCACACATGTGGGAGATGTATACAGTATTCCACACATGTGGGAGATGTATACAGTATTCCACACATGTGGGAGATATATACAGTACTCCACACGTGTGGGAGATGTATACAGTATTCCACACATGTGGGAGATATATACAGTACTCCACACATGTGGGAGATATATACAGTACTCCACACATGTGGGAGATGTATACAGTATTCCACACATGTGGGAGATGTATACAGTATTCCACACATGTGGGAGATATATACAGTATTCCACACATGTGGGAGATGTATACAGTATTCCACACATGTGGGAGATGCATACAGCATTCCACACATGTGGGAGATGTATACAGTATTCCACACATGTGGGAGATGTATACAGTATTCCACACGTGTGGGAGATGTATACAGTATTCCACACATGTGGGAGATGTATACAGTATTCCACACATGTGGGAGATGTATACAGTATTCCACACATGTGGGAGATATATATAGTACTCCACACATGTGGGAGATGTATACAGTATTCCACACATGTGGGAGATGTATACAGTATTCCACACATGTGGGAGATGTATACAGTATTCCACACATGTGGGAGATGTATACAGTATTCCACACATGTGGGAGATGTATACAGTATTCCACACGTGTGGGAGATGTATACAGTATTCCACACATGTGGGAGATATATACAATATTCCACACATGTGGGAGATGCATACAGTATTCCACACATGTGGGAGATGTATACAGTATTCCACACATGTGGGAGATGTATACAGTATTCCACACATGTGGGAGATGTATACAGTATTCCACACATATGGGAGACGTATACAGTATTCCACACATGTGGGAAATGTATACAGTATTCCACACATTTGGGAGATGTATACAGTATTCCACACATGTGGGAGATGTATACAGTATTCCACACGTGTGGGAGATG
>NC_091322.1:25894984-25909984 GCF_038502225.1 Cherax quadricarinatus | reverse complement strand
AAGGAATGAAGGGTTATATTCAGAGATAATGGGGTATTTACAGTGTTTTATACCACTCTCTTTCTCTCTCTCTCTCTCTCTCTCTCTCTCTCTCTCTCTCTCTCTCTCTCTCTCTCTCTCTCTCTCTCTATAGCTCTCTCTCTCTCTCTCTCTCTCTCTCTCTTTCTCTCTCTTCCCCCTCTCTCTCCCTCTCCCCTTATTTGTAACCTACAACTACCTTGTTTGTGACACACAACTACCTTGTTTGTGACACACAACTACCTTGTTTGTGACACACAACTGCCTTGTTTGTGACACACAACTACCTTGTTTGTGACACACAACTGCCTTGTTTGTGACACACAACTACCTTGTTTACTGTGTTGGAATGGTTGTTTGTTTCGTTGTTTACTTCTCTGGGACATTTTGTTTGCCCATCAGTCAAGCAAATAATGTGGCTAGATGGGTAGGGAGAGAGGGATGGGTAGTGGAGGCCCGAATTGATGAGTCAAGGCTCGGTGGACGGAAATGGATGGATGGATGTGGGGAGAAAGAGAGAGAGAGAGAGAGAGAGAGAGAGAGAGAGAGAGAGAGAGAGAGAGAGAGAGAGAGAGAGAGAGAGAGAGAGAGAGAGAGAGAGACATAAGGGTGATGTGTGGGGAGTAAAGAGGTGCAAACACAGTATAATCTACCTTATCTGGGAGATTAACTTTATTGGCACTCAGATGGTGCCAACTTATAAACTTATCAGAGCAGAGGATTATGTCAAGCTATCTTGGGGAGTACTGTATGCCTGGGGTGATGGGGAGTACTGTATGCCTGGGGTGATGGGGAGTACTGTATGCCTGGGGTGATGGGGAGTACTGTATGCCTGGGGTGATGGGGAGTACTGTATGCCTGGGGTGATGGGGAGTACTGTATGCCTGGGGTGATGGGGAGTACTGTATGCCTGGGGTGATGGGGAGTACTGTATGCCTGGGGTGATGGGGAGTACTGTATGCCTGGGGTGATGGGGAGTACTGTATGCCTGGGGTGATGGGGAGTACTGTATGCCTGGGGTGATGGGAAGTACTGTATGCCTGGGGTGATGGGGAGTACTGTATGCTGTATGCCTGGGGTGATGGGGAGTACTGTATGCCTGGGGTGATGGGGAGTACTGTATGCCTGGGGTGATGGGGAGTACTGTATGCCTGGGGTGATGGGGAGTACTGTATGCCTGGGGTGATGGGGAGTACTGTATGCCTGGGGTGATGGGGAGTACTGTATGCCTGGGGTGATGGGGAGTACTGTATGTCTGGGGTGATGGGGAGTACTGTATGTCTGGGGTGATGGGGAGTACTGTATGTCTGGGGTGATGGGGAGTACTGTATGTCTGGGGTGATGGGGAGTACTGTATGCCTGGGGTGATGGGGAGTACTGTATGTCTGGGGTGATGGGGAGTACTGTATGTCTGGGGTGATGGGGAGTACTGTATGCCTGGGGTGATAGGGAGTACTGTATGCCTGGGGTGATGGGGAGTACTGTATGCCTGGGGTGATGGGGAGTACTGTATGCCTGGGGTGATGGGGAGTACTGTATGTCCTGGGGTGATGGGAAGTACTGTATGCCTGGGGTGATGGGGAGTACTGTATGCCTGGGGTGATGGGGAGTACTGTATGCCTGGGGTGATGGGGAGTACTGTATGCCTGGGGTGATGGGGAGTACTGTATGTCTGGGGTGATGGGGAGTACTGTATGCCTGGGGTGATGGGGAGTACTGTATGCCTGGGGTGATGGGGAGTACTGTATGCCTGGGGTGATGGGGAGTACTGTATGCCCGGGGTGATGGGGAGTACTGTATGTCTGGGGTGATGGGGAGTACTGTATGCCTGGGGTGATGGGGAGTACTGTATGCCTGGGGTGATGGGGAGTACTGTATGCCTGGGGTGATGGGGAGTACTGTATGTCTGGGGTGATGGGGAGTACTGTATGTCTGGGGTGATGGGGAGTACTGTATGCCTGGGGTGATGGGGAGTACTGTATGCCTGGGGTGATGGGGAGTACTGTATGCCTGGGGTGATGGGGAGTACTGTATGCCTGGGGTGATGGGGAGTACTGTATGTCTGGGGTGATGGGGAGTACTGTATGCCTGGGGTGATGGGGAGTACTGTATGTCTGGGGTGATGGGGAGTACTGTATGCCTGGGGTGATGGGGAGTACTGTATGCCTGGGGTGATGGGGAGTACTGTATGTCTGGGGTGATGGGGAGTACTGTATGCCTGGGGTGATGGGGAGTACTGTATGCCTGGGGTGATGGGAGTACTGGGGGGTGATGGGGAGTACTGTATGTCTGGGGTGATGGGGAGTACTGTATGCCTGGGGTGATGGGGAGTACTGTATGCCTGGGGGGTGATGGGGAGTACTGTATGCCTGGGGTGATGGGGAGTACTGTATGTCTGGGGGGTGATGGGGAGTACTGTATGCCTTGGGTGATGGGGAGTACTGTATGTCTGGGGTGATGGGGAGTACTGTATGCCTGGGGTGATGGGGAGTACTGTATGCCTGGGGTGATGGGGAGTACTGTATGCCTGGGGTGATGGGGAGTACTGTATGCCTGGGGTGATGGGGAGTACTGTATGTCTGGGGTGATGGGGAGTACTGTATGCCTGGGGTGATGGGGAGTACTGTATGCCTGGGATGATGGGGAGTACTGTATGCCTGGGGTGATGGGGAGTACTGTATGCCTGGGGTGATGGGGAGTACTGTATGCCTGGGGTGATGGGGAGTACTGTATGCCTGGGGTGATGGGGAGTACTGTATGCCTGGGGTGATGGGGAGTACTGTATGCCTGGGGTGATGGGGAGTACTGTATGCCTGGGGTGAAGGGGAGTACTGTATGTCTGGGGTGATGGGGAGTACTGTATGCCTGGGGTGATGCGGAGTACTGTATGTCTGGGGTGATGGGGAGTACTGTATGCCTGGGGTGATGGGGAGTACTGTATGTCTGGGGTGATGGGGAGTACTGTATGCCTGGGGTGATGCGGAGTACTGTATGTCTGGGGTGATGGGGAGTACCGTATGCCTGGGGTGATGGGGAGTATTGTATGCCTGGGGTGATGGGGAGTACTGTATGCCTGGAGTGATGGGGAATACTGTATGCCTGGGGTGATGGGGAGTACTGTATGCCGGGGGTGATGGGGAGTACTGTATGCCTGGGGTGATGGGGAATACTGTATGCCTGGGGTGATGGGGAGTACTGTATGCCTGGGGTGATGGGGAGTACTGTATGCCTGGGGTGATGGGAAGTACTGTGTGCCTGGGGTGATGGGGAGTACTGTATGCCTGGGGTTATGGGTAGCACTGTATGCCTGGGGTGATGGGGAGTACTGTATGCCTGGGGTGATGGGGAGTACTGTATGTCTGGGGTGATGGGGAGTACTGTATGCCTGGGGTGATGGGGAGTACTGTATGCCTGGGGTGATGGGGAATACTGTATGCCTGGGGTGATGGGGAGTACTGTATGCCTGGGGTGATGGGGAATACTGTATGCCTGGGGTGATGGGGAATACTGTATGCCTGGGGTGATGGGGAGTACTGTATGCCTGGGGTGATGGGGAGTACTGTATGCCTGGGGTGATGGGAAGTACTGTGTGCCTGGGGTGATGGGGAGTACTGTATGCCTGGGGTTATGGGTAGCACTGTATGCCTGGGGTGATGGGGAGTACTGTATGCCTGGGGTGATGGGGAGTACTGTATGTCTGGGGTGATGGGGAGTACAGTATGCCTGGGGTGATGGGGAGTACTGTATGCCTGGGGTGATGGGGAGTACTGTATGCCTGGGGTGATGGGGAGTACTGTATGTCTGGGGTGATGGGGAGTACTGTATGCCTGGGGTGATGGGTAGCACTGTATGCCTGGGGTGATGGGGAGTACTGTATGCCTGGGGTGATGGGGAGTACTGTATGTCTGGGGTGATGGGGAGTACTGTATGCCTGGGGTGATGGGGTGTACTGTATGCCTGGTTTGATGGGAAGTACTGTATGCCTGGTTTGATGGGAAGTACTGTATGCCTGGAGTGATGGGAAGTACTGTATGCCTGGAGTGATGGGAAGTACTGTATGCCTGGAGTGATGGGGAGTACTGTATTCCTGGAGTGATGGGAAGTACTGTATGCCTGGAGTGATGGGAAGTACTGTATGCCTGGAGTGATGGGGAGTACTGTATGCCTGGAGTGATGGGAAGTACTGTATGCCTGGAGTGATGGGGAGTACTGTATGCCTGGAGAGATGGGAAGTACTGTAAGCCTGGAATAATGGGAAGTACTGTATGCCTGGAGTGATGGGAAGAACTGTATTCCTGGAGTGATGGGAAGTACTGTATGCTTGGAGTGATGGGAAGTACTGTATGCCTGGAGTGATGGGAAGTACTGTATGCCTGGAGTGATGGGGAGTACTGTATGCCTGGAGTGATGGGAAGTACTGTATGCCTGGAGTGATGGGAAGTACTGTATGCCTGGGGATGATGGGGGTACTGTATGCCTGGGGTGATGGGTAGTACTATATGCCTGGGTTGATGGGAAGTACTGTATACCTGGAGTGTTGGGGAGTACTGTATGCCTGGGGTGAAGGGGAGTACTGTATGTCTGGGGTGATGGGGAGTACTGTATGCCTGGGGTGATGCGGAGTACTGTATGTCTGGGGTGATGGGGAGTACTGTATGCCTGGGGTGATGGGGAGTAACGTATGCCTGGGGTAATGGGGAGTACTGTGTGCCTGGGGTCATGGGGAGTACTGTATGTCTGGGGTGATGGGGAGTACTGTATGTCTGGGGTGATGGGGAGTACTGTATGCCTGGGGTGATGGGGAGTAACGTATGCCTGGGGTAATGGGGAGTACTGTGTGCCTGGGGTCATGGGGAGTACTGTATGTCTGGGTTGCTGGGGAGTACTGTATGCCTGGGGTGATGGGGAGTAACGTATGCCTGGGGTAATGGGGAGTACTGTATGCCAGGGGTCATGGGGAGTACTGCATGCCAGGGGTCATGGGTAGTACTGTATGCCTGGGGTGATGGGGAGTACTGTAAGCCAGGGGTGATGGGGAGTACTGTATGCCTGGGGTGATGGGGAGTACTGTATGCCAGGGGTGCTGGGGAGTACTGTATGCCTGGGGTGATGGGGAGTAACGTATGCCTGGGGTAATCGGGAGTACTGTATGCCAGGGGTCATGGGGAGTACTGTATGCCAGGGGTCATGGGTAGTACTGTATGCATGGGGTGATGGGGAGTACTGTATGCCAGGGGTGATGGGGAGTACTGTATTCCAGGGGTGAAGGGTAGTACTGTATGCCTGGGGTGATGGGTAGTACTATATGCCTGGGATGATATGGTACTGTGTGCCAGGGGTGATGAGGAGTACTGTATGCCTGGGGTGATGGGGAGTACTGTATGCCAGGGGTGATGGGGAGTACTGTATGCCAGGGGTGATGGGTAGTACTGTATGCCTGGGGTGATGGACAGTACTATATGGATGGGGTGATGGGGAGTACTGTATGCCTTGGGTGATGGGGAGTACTGTATTCCTGGGTTGATGGGAAGTACTGTATGCCTGGAGTGATGGGAGTACTGTATGCTTGGGGGTGATGGGTAATACTATATGCCTGTGGTGATGGGGCACTGTGTGCCAGGGGTGATGGGGAGTACTGTATGCCTGGGGTGATGGGGAGTACTGTATGCCTGGCGTGATGGGGAATACTGTATGCCTGGGGTGATGGGGAGTACTGTATGCCTGGGGTGATGGGGAGTACTGTATACCTGGGGTGATGGGGAGTACTGTATGCCTGGGGTGATGGGGAATACTGTATGCCTGGGGTGATGGGGAGTACTGTATGCCTGGGGTGATGGGTAGTACTGTATGCCTGGGGTGATGGGGAATGCTGTATGCCTGGGATGATGAGGAGTACTGTATACCTGGGGTGATGGGGAGTACTGTATGCCTGGGGTGATGGGGAATACTGTATGCCTGGGGTGATGGGAAGTACTGTATGCCTGGGTTGATGGGAAGTACTGTATGCCTGGAGTGATGGGAAGTACTGTAAGCCTGGAGTGATGGGGAGTACTGTATGCCTGGAGTGATGGGAAGTACTGTATGCCTGGAGTGATGGGAAGCACTGTATGCCTGGAGTGATGGGGAGTACTGTATGCCTGGAGTGATGGGGAGTACTGTATGCCTGGAGTGATGGGAAGTACTGTATGCCTGGAGTGATGGGAAGAACTGTATTCCTGGAGTGATGAGAAGTACTGTATGCCTGGAGTGATGGGAAGAACTGTATTCCTGGAGTGATGGGAAGTACTGTATGCCTGGAGTGATGGGAAGTACTGTATGTCTGTAGTGATGGGAAGTACTGTATGCCTGGAGTGATGGAAAGTACTGTATGCCTGGAGTGATGGGAAGTACTGTATGCCTGGAGTGATGGGAAGTACTGTATGCCTGGGGATGATGGGGGTACTGTATGCCTGGGGTGATGGGTAGTACTATATGCCTGGGTTGATGGGAAGTACTGTATACCTGGAGTGATGGGGAGTACTGTATGCCTGGGGTGAAGGGGAGTACTGTATGTCTGGGGTGATGGGGAGTACTGTATGCCTGGGGTGATGCGGAGTACTGTATGTCTCGGGTGATGGGGAGTACTGTAGGCCTGGGGTGATGGGGAGTAACGTATGCCTGGCTGGGGTAATGGGGAGTACTGTGTGCCTGGGGTCATGGGGAGTACTGTATGCCTGGGGTGATGGGGAGTACTGTATGTCTGGGGTGATGGGGAGTACTGTATGCCTGGGGTGATGGGGAGTACTGTATGTCTGGGGTGCTGGGGAGTACTGTATGCCTGGGGTGATGGGGAGTAACGTATGCCTCTGGTAATGGGGAGTACTGTATGCCAGGGGTCATGGGGAGTACTGTATGCCAGGGGTCATGGGTAGTACTGTATGCCTGGGGTGATGGGGAGTACTGTATGCCAGGGGTGATGGGGAGTACTGTATTCCAGGGGTGATGGGTAGTACTGTATGCCTGGGGTGATGGGTAGTACTATATGCCTGGGATGATGGGGTACTGTATGCCAGGGGTGATGGGGAGTACTGTATGCCTGGGGTGATGGGGAGTACTGTATGCCAGGGGTGATGGGGAGTACTGTATGCCAGGGGTGATGGGTAGTACTGTATGCCTGGGGTGATGGGCAGTACTATATGGATGGGGTGATGGGGAGTACTGTATGCCTTGGGTGATGGCGAGTACTGTATGCCTGGGTTGATGGGAAGTACTGTATGCCTGGAGTGATGGGAGTACTGTATGATTTGGGGTGATGGGTAATACTATATGCCTGTGGTGATGGGGCACTGTGTGCCAGGGGTGATGGGGACTACTGTATGCCTGGGGTGATGGGGAGTACTGTATGCCTGGCGTGATGGGGAATACTGTATGCCTGGGGTGATGGGGAGTACTGTATGCCTGGGGTGATGGGGAGTACTGTATACCTGGGGTGATGGGGAGTACTGTATGCCTGGGGTGATGGGGAATGCTGTATGCCTGGGGTGATGAGGAGTACTGTATACCTGGGGTGATGGGGAGTACTGTATGCCTGGGGTGATGGGGAATACTGTATGCCTGGGGTGATGGGGAGTACTGTATGCCTGGGGTGATGGGTAGTACTGTATGCCTGGGGTGAGGGGGAATACTGTATGCCTGGGGTGATGAGGAGTACTGTATGCCTGGGTTGATGGGAAGTACTGTATGCTTGGGGGTGATGGGTAGTACTATATACCTGTGGTGATGGGGTACTGTGTGCCAGGGGTGATGGGGAGTGCTGTATGCCCGGGGTAATGAGGAGTACTGTATGCCCGCGGTAATGGGGAGTACTGTATGCCCGGGGTAATGGGGAGTACTCTATGCCTGGGGTGATGGGGAGTACTGTATGCCCGGGGTAATGGGGAGTACTGTATGCCTGGGGTGATGGGGAGTACTGCATGCCTGGAGTGATGGGGAGTACTGTATGCCTGGGGTGATGGGGTGTACTGCATGCCTGGGGTGATGGGGAGTACTGTATGCCCGCGGTAATGGGAAGTACTGTATGCCCGTGGTAATGGGGAGTACTGTATGCCCGCGGTAATGGGGAGTACTGTATGCCCGGGGTAATGGGGAGTACTGTATGCCTGGGGTGATGGGGAGTACTGTATGCCCGGGGTAATGGGGAGTACTTTATGCCTGGGGTGATGGGGAGTACTGCATGCCTGGAGTGATGGGGAGTACTGTATGCCTGGGGTGATGGTGTGTACTGCATGCCTGGGGTGATGGGGAGTACTGTATGCCCGCGTTAATGGGGAGTAGTGTATGCCCGGGGTAATGGGGAGTACTGTATGCCCGCGGTAATGGGGAGTACTGTATGCCCGGGGTAATGGGGAGTACTCTATGCCTGGGGTGATGGGGAGTACTGTATGCCCGGGGTAATGGGGAGTACTGTATGCCTGGGGTGATGGGGAGTACTGCATGCCTGGAGTGATGGGGAGTACTGTATGCCTGGGGTGATGGGGTGTACTGCATGCCTGGGGTGATGGGGAGTACTGTATGCCTGGGGTGATGGGGTGTACTGCATGCCTGGGGTGATGGGGAATACTGTATGCCTGGGGTGATGGGGAGCACTGTATGCCTGGGGTGATGGGAAGTACTGTATGCCTGGGGTGATGGGGAGTACTTTATGCCTGGGGTGATGGGGAGTACTGTATACCTGGGGTGATGGGGTGTACTGCATGCCTGGGGTGATGGGGAGTACTGTATGCCTGGGGTGATGGGGTGTACTGCATGCCTGGGGTGATGGGGTGTACTACATGCCTCGGGTGATGGGGAGTTGAAGATTGAGACACTTATGCAACATATGGGAATCTTTAGTTAGGAAACGTTTCGCCACACAGTGACTTCATCAGTCCAATACAAAGCAGAAAGGTGTAATGAGAGGAGGAGTTTGAGGTAATCAGTCTCTCAGCCTGGAGTCGATGTGTTCAGTCCATCAATCTTGTAGAATGTACAGCATAACGCCGTAGACGTGGCTTATATCCTGTAGTATACAGTATATAAGCTACGTGATGGGGATTACTATATACCTGGTTGCTGTTTTTATTTATATATTACCTTCCATTCACTTCCACCTCCTTTCGAGAACTGTCCTGGCCATTTTCCAATATTTCGTGATGTATTTTTCTCCCGGTTTTGATGCCGGCAGTGACTGGAGAGAGTGGAGGGTGGGGAGCGAGCCTTCTGCTTTTCTATCCTTTTCTCGCACATCTAGACCAAAGTAGAAGAGATACCTCTACCTCAAGTAGACCGACTCGACATGGACAGATTATCTGTCTTTCTTATGCACCTCGTTTCTCTACCTCCCCTCTTCCCTCTCTCTCTCTCTGCCTCCCCTTGTTTCCTTCCCTCCCCTCCCCTTCCCCATGCCTTCCCCCTGCTACCGTGTGTTTGTCAAGAGCTTACAATAATGACAGAGGACTGGCAGTGTTATCATTGCATGGATAAGATGATGACACTCATGTTTAATATAATGAAATTCTGACGTCACAGCCCAGTGCTGTGAATCTCTGGGAAATATGGTAGATCTACCATATCCCCCCCCTCTCTCTCTCTTTCTCTCTCTCTCTCTCTCTTTCTCTCTCTGTCTCTCTCTCAAATTTTTATTAAAACTCAGATTACGTATACTCAGACATATATTCCCGTCGTCCCCTTTTAGGGTCTAATTTCAAGGGTTCTTGTGTATCTATATGCTCCGTTATCCATCTATAGGATGGATAAGGGAACGCACAATAAGCTACCCACTACCGTCCACACGATGACCCTTTACGATATCCCTCCACGATATACCTTTCAAAGATATATATGTAAGAGGGTTCCCTAAGAGAAATAAAGCACACTGATAAGGCCATCAACACCAGCAGTAAATATCCCTCAATAAACAGGCTCTAAATCATCATTATGCAAATAAAACACTTATCGCACAACAACAAAGGGACGTTATCAGCGACAAAGACGATGTGTACAGAGAGTGACTCACTTTCATAATAAGGTCATTAACGGTGACAAAAAAAGGGAGTTATCCCAGTAGGAGATAAGGTCTCTCAACCCCTTATCAGTCTCTCCTAACGGGAGTATCAGCGCTACGGCCTCTAATGGTGTGACTAGGAGAGAGAGAGAGAGAGAGAGAGAGAGAGAGAGAGAGAGAGAGAGAGAGAGAGAGAGAGAGAGAGAGAGAGAGAGAGAGAGAGAGATGATATTTAAACCCGCATACATTCAGTGCAACAACACAACGCATAAGTATAAAGGGGAGTCGAGGTCTATATAAGGTTTGGGTAGAGTTGAACAACAGTACACGGATTCTCGACCAGAAATGAACGCTGGGTGCGTTCACTATGATATGAATGTAACACGCAAGCACTGAAGGCGAGTGCAAAGTATCGAACAACCTGCGTATATGTTATTTCAAGTTAGAGATAAAGGCAACTGGTATGCATAATACTCTTGTAAAATATCATTTCACCTCGAGCTACACTTGCCGCAAGTGTGATTAGGAAGCAAAGAACATCTGCCAAATGTGTCATTAAAGCAGGAACACACTCCACTGTCTAGCTATAATTTCCGACTTCCGTACGCTCACACACACACATACATACACACAAACAAATATATATATATATATATATATATATATATATATATATATATATATATATATATATATATATATATATATATATATATATATATATATATATAACACACACACACACACACAATAAGATCACAGTAAACAGGTGATATCAGAATCTGCAGAACAACCACTGTGAAAAAATAGTGAAATTCCAAGCGCTTTCGTGACTTCTCACATTATCAAGGAACATTCTCTTCAGCACTCTCCAAGACATCTTGATAACATGGGACGTCAGTGTTATCGATCAACAGATTTTTTTTTTTTTTATCTTTGGAGATTGTTTTATTGCCGCCTGTCCTTCGTACCCCTTTCCATTCTCCTTCATCGTGCCCTCCTCTCCTGTCCATCTATCATTCCACCTCCTCCTCCTTCTCTTCCTCCCTTCATACTTCATCTATGTCTGCCTTTCATCTCCCTTTCTCCTACTTTTCCTCATCTTCCTTTATCCCCTTTCCCCTCCTCCCCATGTCCTTCTCTCCCTCCTCCCTCTCCTCTCCCTCCACTCCTCTCTCATCTACGCCTCGCATCTTAGCCCTGGGTCAGCCTCCACTGACTATGGGCTGCCTACCACAAGTGATGAGGCTGGTTGTTACCAGGCTGGTGTGTGTATTCTCAAGCATACCTGGAGGTTACCTTGAGGTTATTCCGGGGATCAACGCCCCCGCGGCCCGGTCCATGACCAGGCCTCCCGATGGATCAGGGCCTGATCAACTAGGCTGTTACTGCTGACCGCACGCAGTCCAACGTACGAGCCACAGCCCGGCTGATCCGGCACTGACTTTAGGTATCTGTCCAGCATAAAATGTGGTTTTAAATGTTGAGAGGCTACTGCAATACTGAATCTATATTGTCACTGTATGTATGTATGTACATATGTATGTATGTATGTATGTATGTATGTATGTATGTATGTATGTATGTATGTATGAATGTATGTATGTATGTATGTATGTATGTACGTATGTATGTATGTATTTATGTATGTATGTATGTATTTATGCATGTATTCTTAGACACACAAAATTTTCCAGATTTCCCCGTAACCTCTCTTCTTCTGTTTCCAAGGTATTTCTTTGGTTGACCTGCTCTGTGATGATGGAGATGTCTCCATAAAACTTCATTGCTCATTTGTATTGGTAGACAGATCATCCTGAGAGACAATAATTCCCACGTGACAGTAACTCTAGCTCTGCCGGGGACGAGACCTGTGAAATTCCCATAGCTGATGAGCCCTTAATGGAATATGTGAGGAAATCCGTAGTAGTAGTAGTAGTAGTAGTAGTAGTAGTAGTAGTAGTAGTAGTAGTAGTAGTAGTAGTAGTAGTAGTAGTAGCAGTAGTAGTAGTAGTAGTAATAGTAGTAGTCTCCTGTTGAAGTCCTCCTCCCAGTTCGGGCTGACAGATTTCACCACTGTGCTTGGAATCCTTTGTAACTATCGCGTCAAATAGCAACACGTTAACGACGTATCCAAACATATACACACAAATACTTTCTTTCCTCTCCCTCTAGCCCTTCTCCCTGCCTCCTTCCCTCAAGTGGCTTGTCACTAGAGCGCTAATTGAAAAAAAGGTTTAGTGAGTGCATAACAAGTTCCTGACAAGTCTATAACAAGCGTCTCTTTGACAACTTCGGTGACACTCGCCACTGCGAGAGGAGGTGGCTCTTCCCACACGTCTCACCCTGAGCGACACCTGTCTAGATGGTGAGGTGATTGAGAGGGGAGGGGCTAGGGGGGAAGGGGGAAGGGGGAGGGGTGAGGAAGGAGGGGGAGGGTAAAGGTTATGAAGGAGGGGAAGGGGAGAGCACAGGGGGAAGGGGAGGGGAGAGGGAGACAGGGGGAGAGGGAAAGGATGAGATGATGTAGGTAACAGCTCTTAGCTTGTAAATAAAGTTAGGAGCCCTTAACATAACCTTGTGTATAAATAGATAGATAAATAGATAGATATAGATAGATAGATAGATAGATAGATAGATAGATAAATAGATAGATAGATAGAGAGAGAGAGAGAGAGAGAGAGAGAGAGAGAGAGAGAGAGAGAGAGAGAGAGAGAGAGAGTACTTCGCATTACTTTCATCCACGACTCTTTGTGTCTGTGGTGCCGCGTGTTGTGGAGGGTGTGAGAGACAGGTGTCACAGCTGTCTGGGACACTTGTTACCTATCAGGTGTGCTCCACCTTCCCACCTCACGCACTCGCTCTCTTATCTCGAATTAAGTCACATGTTAATCGACTTTAATTGATCATTACATACGCACACGCTTGTCAAAGCTTCGCCGACACACACACACAACTCTACAAGGATATGCTACTCCGTGGCAGATCTCAGAATGGGCAAGGGTGACGAGTGGGGTCCTCCAAGGGTCGGAACTAGGACGTGTATTATTCTTGAACATCAGTGGTAAATCTCTACGGAATATACCGCATGCTGTGTAGACTTTAGGTTATTCTTATATGATAATGATTCACCGGAGTGGTGTGAAACTGAAACGAGCTGAATTAAAAATTGGTAGGGGTAAATTTTCGTACACAGCTTATAGGATAGGCATGACAAATCCAGAGGATCAAGCTTTGCAAACGCCACTCAAGTGCAGAATGAACTGCCACACTTAGAGTTACTGTAGCGCAATTCCTCTGAAAGTCCAGCCTTACCTACTGTATACTACCATCCTCTAGAATGCCAACCACAACAGCCTGCTAACACCGAGGTATCCGCTTACTGCTAGATGAGCAGGGGCAACAAATGCAGGATTAATACTCCCAGTGTGTCCACACCCAGGACTGAATCCACAAAGTTCGGCTGTGAGCTGAGCATGTTACCACTTAACTATAGCCCCCGACTGTACAAACTTGATGAGCTACGAGGCTAAAAAATGAAAACTGAGAGCGAGAAAAAATCACCCTTATAATAATCCATTAACTAAGAACTTCTGAAGAAAAAAAGGTAGAGATATAGATTGTAAGTTATTTAATCTAATCGGAAAATTTATCTTGAAGAGCTTGAGACAACTTAGTTATCACAGAGTACCAGAAAAACATAGTTATTGTACAGCACTAGATATGATATCATAGGTATGCAGTACTAGAAGTAGCAGAGGTATCATGCATACTCATGCAATCCATTCGTAGCTTTAAGAATAGGTATGACAGAGCCAGGAGTGTACCCGGTAGCGGCAAGTAGAGAGGCGGGTCAAGAGCTGAGACTCGACCCCCTGCAACCATTTATAGGTGAGTACACACACAAAACAATGGACAATTGGGTGAGGTAGGGTCATTGCTGATAATGGTGAGCGTGGGCGTCAGAGGGTGGGCGGGGGAGGGCGGGGAGTGGGCGGTGGGCGTCGGAGGGTGGGCGGGGGATGGCGAGGGGTGGGTGGTAGGCGTCAGAGGGTGGGCAGGACAGGCAGACCGAGGGATGGAAGGTGTCTATAAAGATGACATCTTAACTCTCTCTTACAGAGCATGTTGCGATGCGGGTGGTCACTGTCAGGGATGCTGGAGGGAGGGAGAGAGGCAGGGAAGGAGGGAGAGAGGCAGGGAAGGAGGGAGAGAGGCAGGGAAGGAGGGAGAGAGGCAGGGAAGGAGGGAGAGAGGCAGGAAAGGAGGGAGAGAGGCAGCGATGGAGGGAGAATAGTAGGAAATGAAGAATTGTGGTAGGAATGGGAGGGTAGTAAGAAGGGAATAACATTACCGGAGTTCGTAGGATGAGAGAAAGTGGAAAATAGTGGTAAAAAATGGCATTGGAAGGAAGGACAGACAATAACTGAGGGAGAGATACGAAGGAGAAAGAGAGGAGATGAAGGATAGACAAACAGATAGACACAGAAGCAGCGATATGATACGAGGATAAGTCACAACAGTTGAGAAGGAAGGAATGAAGGAAGGAAGGAAGGAGCAGCAGCAGTTTTAGAGAACAGTGCACAACATCCTTCAGTTATCCTTCAGTCATCCTTCAGTTATCCTTATGAAGACGTTTCTCCAAACTACTGGCGAAAAGTTCATAACCCCTGTTAGAATCGGCCGTCAAGTTAGGTAGGTAAGGTTAGAAGATAGAGACACTTATGCAACATATGGAATCTTTATTCAGGAAACGTTTCGCCACACAGTGACTTCAACTTGTCGGTTTTTCAAACCATTTATCACATAGGTAAGGTTAGGTTATGTAAGGATTGTTAGGTTAAGTTATATTAGGTAAGGTTAGGTTAGGGTAAGTAAGGTTATGTTAGGTTAGGTTAGGTTAGGCTAGGTTAGGTTAGGTTAGGTTAGGTTAGGTTAGGTTAGGTTAGGTTAGGTTAGGC
>NC_091322.1:25879984-25892484 GCF_038502225.1 Cherax quadricarinatus | reverse complement strand
ATGATTCTCTCCATCGTGCGGCGACCACCACCACCACACGGACAGGGCTGAATCAAGAAGGAACACACGTTACCAGGCGGGTTAAAATCGATTTTTCACAATTGAGGGTCTACACGAATAAGGTGAAACGTAATTACTCTAGGCAGAAAATAAGTCACTGCTGGTAAACACCTTAACACAATATCACATGCGGAAAAAACACGAATAGACACAGTAGCATTAAAACAAATCAAAAGAGACGAACACAGAACAAAATACAAGTGGAATAGTCTGGCAAGTGATGCAGTGGAGGCAGGAACCATACATAGTTTTAAGACGAGGTACTACGAAGCTCATGGAGCAGGGGGAGAGAGGACCTAGTAGCGATCAGTGAAGAGGCGGGACCAGGACCTGTCTCGACCCCTCCAACCACAAATAGGTCAGTAAAAATAGGTGAGTACACACTCACTTGCCTGAATAACTGTGGGTTTGACTGTGTGTTTGTCTGGGTACCTGTGTGATGCTTGTGAGTGACTTTGTGCCTTACTACTAAGTACAATTACTTAGCTTCCCAGTCATAAATATTTTAGTGTGCTAGTTGATCTGTTTAGGATAAATGTAAACGAAAAGATCTGGCATGTTTTTTTCCTCATATGAAGGTGGAGGAAGTATAGCAAAGACGAGTGTTGCCTGCACACCAGGTAGCACCTGTGTTACCTGCACACCAGGTAGCACCTGTGTTGCCTGCACACCAGGTAGCACCTGTGTTACCTGCACACCAGGTAGCACCTGTGTTACCTGCACACGAGGTAGCACCTGTGTTACCTGCACACCAGGTAGCACTTGTGTTGCCTGCACACCAGGTAGCACTTGTGTTGCCTGCACACCAGGTAGCACTTGTGTTACCTGCACACCAGGTAGCACCTGTGTTGTCTGCACACCAGGTAGCACTTGTGTTACCTGCACACCAGGTAGCACCTGTGTTGTCTGCACACCAGGTAGCACCTGTGTTACCTGCACACCAGGTAGCACCTGTGTTGCCTGCACACCAGGTAGCACCTGTGTTACCTGCACACCAGGTAGCACCTGTGTTACCTGCACACCAGGTAGCACTTGTGTTGCCTGCACACCAGGTAGCACTTGTGTTGCCTGCACACCAGGTAGCACTTGTGTTACCTGCACACCAGGTAGCACCTGTGTTGTCTGCACACCAGGTAGCACTTGTGTTACCTGCACACCAGGTAGCACCTGTGTTGTCTGCACACCAGGTAGCACCTGTGTTACCTGCACACCAGGTAGCACCTGTGTTGCCTGCACACCAGGAAGCACCTGTGTTGCCTGCACACCAGGTAGCACTTGAGTTACCTGCACACCAGGTAGCACCTGTGTTGCCTGCACACCAGGTAGCACCTGTGTTACCTGCACACCAGGTAGCACTTGTGTTACCTGCACACCAGGTAGCACCTGTGTTGCCTGCACACCAGGTAGCACCTGTGTTACCTGCACACCAGGTAGCACCTGTGTTGCCTGCACACCAGGTAGCACCTGTGTTACCTGCACACCAGGTAGCACCTGTGTTGCCTGCACACCAGGTAGCACTTGTGTTGCCTGCACACCAGGTAGCACTTGTGTTGCCTGCACACCAGGTAGCACCTGTGTTACCTGCACACCAGGTAGCACTTGTGTTGCCTGCACACCAGGTAGCACCTGTGTTACCTGCACACAAGGTACCACTTGTGTTGTCTGCACACCAGGTAGCACTTGTGTTGCCTGCACACCAGGTAGCGCTAGTGTTGCCTGCACACCAGGTAGCACCTGTGTTGCCTGCACACCAGGTAGCACTTGTGTTGCCTGCACACCAGGTAGCACTTGTGTTGCCTGCACACCAGGTAGCACCTGTGTTGCCTGCACACCAGGTAGCACTAGTGTTGCCTGCACACCAGGTAGCACTTGTGTTGCCTGCACACCAGGTAGCACTTGTGTTGCCTGCACACCAGGTAGCACTTGTGTTGCCTGCACACCAGGTAGCACCTGTGTTACCTGCACACCAGGTAGCACTTGTGTTGCCTGCACACCAGGTAGCACTTGCGTTGCCTGCACACCAGGTAGCACTTGTGTTGCCTGCACACCAGGTAGCACTTGTGTTGCCTGCACACCAGGTAGCACTTGTGTTGCCTGCACACCAGGTAGAACTTGTGTTGCCTGCACACCAGGTAGCACTTGTGTTGCTTGCACACCAGGTAACACTTGTGTTGCCTGCACACCAGGTAGCACTTGTGTTGTCTGCACACGAGGTAGCACTTGTGTTGCCTGCACACCAGGTAGCACTTGTGTTGCCTGCACACCAGGTAGCACTTGTGTTGCCTGCACACCAGGTAGCACTTGTGTTGCCTGCACACCAGGTAGCACTTGTGTTGCCTGCACACCAGGTAGCACTTGTGTTGTCTGCACACCAGGTAGCACTTGTGTTGCCTGCACACCAGGTAGCACTTGTGTTGCCTGCACACCAGGTAGCACTTGTGTTGCCTGCACACCAGGCAGCACTTGTGTTGCCGGCACACCAGGTAGCATTTGTGTTACCTGCACACCAGGTAGCACATGTGTTGCCTGCACACTAGGTAGCACTTGTGTTACCTGCACACCAGGTAGCACTTGTGTTGCCTGCACACCAGGTAGCACTTGTGTTGCCTGCACACCAGGTAGCACTTGTGTTGCCTGCACACCAGGTAGCACTTGTGTTGCCTGCACACCAGGTAGCACTTGTGTTGTCTGCACACCAGGTAGCTCTTGTGTTGCCTGCACACCAGGTAGCACTTGTGTTGTCTGCACACCAGGTAGCACTTGTGTTGCCTGCACACCAGGTAGCACTTGTGTTGCCTGCACACCAGGTAGCACTTGTGTTACCTGCACACCAGGTAGCACCTGTGTTACCTGCACACCAGGTAGCACTTGTGTTACCTGCACACCAGGTAGCTCTTGTGTTGTCTGCACACCAGGTAGCTCTTGTGTTACCTGCACACCAGGTAGCACTTGTGTTGCCTGCACACCAGGTAGCTCTTGTGTTGCCTGCACACCAGGTAGCACTTGTGTTGCCTGCACACCAGGTAGCACTTGTGTTGCCTGCACACCAGGTAGCACTTGTGTTGCCTGCACACCAGGTAGCACTTGTGTTGCCTGCACACCAGGTAGCACTTGTGTTACCTGCACACCAGGTAGCACTTGTGTTGCCTGCACACCAGGTAGCACTTGTGTTACCTGCACACCAGGCGGCACTCGGTGCTAATCTAAAGTCGATCTACACTTGACTGGCTCCAGCTGACGTATTGCCCAGAATGTTGAATGACAGTCGGGTTGCAAAGCAATATGTTTTCGGTACAACGTTTCGCTCTGTGTACAGTTTTTATCACGTCGTGACGTGACTAAGCTCTACACAGAGCGAAACGTTCTCCCAGCTCAAGCTTATTTATTAGGTCTGAAGACTATTGTCAACACGAGGGTCATGAAACCTGTATGTTACATGTTCTTGTCGAGTAAGAAATAACTTTCAACCTTGAGATAGGAATTGCAAGCTAACTCTCAGCTAACTCTCAGCTAACTCTGAGTCAAACACGCCTCTCAGTGTGTGAAACCTCGTGAAAGAAACACTCGTTCTGAAACCTAACCACGCAACCTAACTACGAGACAGTGCCATCTAGTGCACGCAAGATGTAATATGCCACATTGAACACGTCTCCGACATGAAATGCGAGAACAGATTCACAGGAAAGTGAAGAAAAGGGTTGAAACAATGCAGGTTATTTATTATTGTAGAAGCACACACACAGGAGCTGTGACTCTACCCTTGCAAATACATATAGGTGAGTGCACACACACACACAAACACACCAAGGTTCGTATTTCACTCAATAACACTGTCAATACCACGGTTTGTATCCCTCACTGACACTGTCAATACCAAGGTTCATATCCCTCACTAACACTGTCAATACCAAGGTTCGTATCCCCTCAATAACACTGTCAATACCAAGGTTCATATCCCTCACTAACACTGTCAATACCAAGGTTCTATCCCTCACTAACACTGTCAATACCAAGGTTCGTATCCCCTCAATAACACTGTCAATACCAAGGTTCTATCCCTCACTAACACTGTCAATACCTAGGTTCGTATCCCTCACTAACACTGTCAATACCAAGGTTCGTATCCCCTCAATAACACTGTCAATACCAAGGTTCGTATCCCTCACTAACACTGTCAATACCAAGGTTCTATCCCTCACTAACACTGTCAATACCAAGGTTCATATCCCTCACTAACACTGTCAATACCAAGGTTCGTATCCCTCACTAACACTGTCAATACCAAGGTTCTATCCCTCACTAACACTGTCAATACCAAGGTTCGTATCCCCTCAATAACACTGTCAATACCAAGGTTCTATCCCTCACTAACACTGTCAATACCAAGGTTCGTATTCCTCACTAACACTGTCAATACCAAGGTTCGTATCCCCTCAATAACACTGTCAATACCAAGGTTCTATCCCTCACTAACACTGTCAATACCAAGGTTCATATCCCTCACTAACACTGTCAATACCAATGTTCGTATCCCCTCAGTAACACTGTCAATACCAAGGTTCTATCCCTCACCAACACTGTCAATACCAAGGTTCGTATCCCCTCAATAACACTGTCAATACCAAGGTTCTATCCCTCACTAACACTGTCAATACCAAGGTTCGTATCCCTCACTAACACTGTCAATACCAAGGTTCGTATCCCCTCAATAACACTGTCAATACCAAGGTTCTATCCCTCACTAACACTGTCAATACCAAGGTTCATATCCCTCACTAACACTGTCAATACCAATGTTCGTATCCCCTCAGTAACACTGTCAATACCAAGGTTCTATCCCTCACCAACACTGTCAATACCAAGGTTCGTATCCCCTCAATAACACTGTCAATACCAAGGTTCATATCCCTCACTAACACTGTCAATACCAAGGTTCTATCCCTCACTAACACTGTCAATACCAAGGTTCGTATCCCCTCAATAACACTGTCAATACCAAGGTTCTATCCCTCACTAACACTGTCAATACCAAGGTTCGTATCCCCTCAATAACACTGTCAATACCAAGGTTCTATCCCTCACTAACACTGTCAATACCAAGGTTCATATCCCTCACTAACACTTTCAATACCTAGGTTCGTATCCCTCACTAACACTGTCAATACCAAGGTTCGTATCCCCTCAATAACACTGTCAATACCAAGGTTCGTATCCCTCACTAACACTGTCAATACCAAGGTTCTATCCCTCACTAACACTGTCAATACCAAGGTTCATATCCCTCACTAACACTGTCAATACCAAGGTTCGTATCCCTCACTAACACTGTCAATACCAAGGTTCTATCCCTCACTAACACTGTCAATACCAAGGTTCGTATCCCCTCAATAACACTGTCAATACCAAGGTTCTATCCCTCACTAACACTGTCAATACCAAGGTTCGTATTCCTCACTAACACTGTCAATACCAAGGTTCGTATCCCCTCAATAACACTGTCAATACCAAGGTTCTATCCCTCACTAACACTGTCAATACCAAGGTTCATATCCCTCACTAACACTGTCAATACCAATGTTCGTATCCCCTCAGTAACACTGTCAATACCAAGGTTCTATCCCTCACCAACACTGTCAATACCAAGGTTCGTATCCCCTCAATAACACTGTCAATACCAAGGTTCTATCCCTCACTAACACTGTCAATACCAAGGTTCGTATCCCTCACTAACACTGTCAATACCAAGGTTCGTATCCCCTCAATAACACTGTCAATACCAAGGTTCTATCCCTCACTAACACTGTCAATACCAAGGTTCATATCCCTCACTAACACTGTCAATACCAATGTTCGTATCCCCTCAGTAACACTGTCAATACCAAGGTTCTATCCCTCACCAACACTGTCAATACCAAGGTTCGTATCCCCTCAATAACACTGTCAATACCAAGGTTCATATCCCTCACTAACACTGTCAATACCAAGGTTCTATCCCTCACTAACACTGTCAATACCAAGGTTCGTATCCCCTCAATAACACTGTCAATACCAAGGTTCTATCCCTCACTAACACTGTCAATACCAAGGTTCGTATCCCCTCAATAACACTGTCAATACCAAGGTTCTATCCCTCACTAACACTGTCAATACCAAGGTTCATATCCCTCACTAACACTTTCAATACCAAGGTTCGTATCCCCTCAATAACACTGTCAATACCAAGGTTCTATCCTTCACTAACACTGTCAATACCAAGGTTCATATCCCTCACTAACACTGTCAATACCAAGGTTCGTATCCCCTCAATAACACTGTCAATACCAAGGTTCTATCCCTCACTAACACTGTCAATACCAAGGTTCGTATCCCTCACTAACACTGTCAATACCAAGGATTGTATCCCTCACTAACACTATCAATACCAAGGATCGTATCCCTCACTAACACTGTCAATACCAAGGTTCGTATCCCCTCAATAACACTGTCAATACCAAGGTTCGTATCCCTCACTAACACTGTCAATACCAAGGTTCGTATCCCTCACTAATACTGTCAATTCCAAGGTTCGTATCCCACACTAACACTGTCAATACCAAGGTTCGTATCCTTCACTAATACTGTCAATACCAAGGTTCGTATCCCCAGTAACACTGTCAATACCAAGGTTCGTATCCCTCACTAACACTGTCAATACCTAGGTTCGTATCCCTCACTAACACTGTCAATACCAAGGTTTGTATCTTCACTTACACTGTCAATTCCAAGGTTCGTATCCCTCACTAACACTGTCAATACCAAGGTTCGTATCCCACACTAACACTGTCAATACCAAGGTTCGTATCCCTCACTAACACTGTCAATACCAAGGTTCGTATCCCTCACTAACACTGTCAATACCAAGGTTCGTATCCCTCACTAACACTGTCAATACCAAGGTTCGTATCCCTCACTAACACTGTCAATACCAAGGTTCGTATCCCTCACTAACACTGTCAATACCAAGGTTCGTATCCCACACTAACACTGTCAATACCAAGGTTCGTATCCCTCACTAACACTGTCAATACCAAGGTTCGTATCCCTCACTAACACTGTCAATACCAAGGTTCGTATCTTCACTTACACTGTCAATACCAAGGTTCGTATCCCTCACTAACACTGTCAATACCAAGGTTCGTATCCCTCACTAACACTGTCAATACCAAGGTTCGTATCCCTCACTAACACTGTCAATACCAAGGTTCGTATCCCTCACTAACACTGTCAATACCAAGGTTCGTATCCCTCACTAACACTGTCAATACCAAGGTTCGTATCCCTCACTAACACTGTCAATTCCAAGGTTCGTATCCCTCACTAACACTGTCAATACCAAGGTTCGTATCCCTCACTAACACTGTCAATACCAAGGTTCGTATCCCTCACTAACACTGTCAATACCAAGGTTCTATCCCTCACTAACACTGTCAATACCAAGGTTCGTATCCCCAGTAACACACAAAAAAAAATAACACAGCACAATATAATGTGTACAATTTAAAACAATGCAAGAGCCACAATACATCACGATACATCCGAATGCAATACCCCAGTAGGACTATAAATTTATATATGATATTTTTTACCTATAATATGGCATCCAAAATTTGCGTTGGCAGCAAAAATATCCGGATAACCGAGCACTTCTTTCGGATAAGCGAGAGTGAAGGCGAAAATGAGTGGCGTTCGTAAACACCTAAATTATTCTCTCTCCTGTCTGTGTTCCTGTCTGTTGTTGAGTGTTTTTTTTTTTTTACTAATACATAGGGTTGTTTGCCTGTCTCATTCTACAATTTCTCTCTCTCTTTCTCTCTCTCTCTCTCTCTCTCTCTCTCTCTCTCTCTCTCTCTCTCTCTCTCTCTCTCTCTCTCTCTCTCTCTCTCTCTCTCTCTCTCTCCCCCCTCCCTATTTCTTTCACTGTTCTCTAACCCCCCTCATCACATAAGCTACTCGCATAGCTATGCACACATACATTCTCAACCCGTGAACTTGACTGACTCAGGTCGACTCTACCCGGATGTCCGCGCTGGCTGTCCGTGTTGGGTTGAGCCAGCTGTCCGTGCAGGCTGTCCGTGTCCACCACTCCACAACACGGTGTTTACATATTCTCTGCATCATTCAGAAGGAATCTTTTTGTCCCCCACCCTGAGTCTCGTGTTGCTTTTCGCAATATTCTGGCGCTGTTCCACGGCCTCCTTCGCTTATTTTAGGATCCCATGATGTTAGATATATTAAAATGCCAGAATTCTTCGGTACTACTGGACCGGCCGGTCCCTGACTCAAATTCTGCCTAATTTTTTTCACAAAGTGACGCATGTTGCTGTGTTTTCTGCAGGGAAGCGAGAAAGAGGGGAATGGGGGTTGAAATGGGGAGAAGATTGGGTGAGAGGGAATGGGGGAGAAATATGATAGTTGTGGAGAGGAGGTGTGGTGGTGAGGAAGAAGGGAACATGAAAGGAGTTTAATTCGGGCCTTAACAAAACTGTCATTGGGAGAATTTAGCTACGAATCAACGAATCATTCCGGCTGATGTTATGATCTATCTTTTTTTTTATCTACGTGCCTCTATCAACCCCCTACTCCCTACTATTATCCCTACCCCCACGACCACCGCGACCACCACCACCAGTACCTCACCTCCATAAAATCTACCACCACCATCACTACCCCCATCACCACCACAACCCATAACACCACTAGTACCACATCTCCATCAAATCTACCACCACCACTACCACTACCCCCACCACCAACACTACCCCACTTCCATCAAATCTATCACTACGACCACCACCACTACCCCCACCACCACCACAACCCACACTATCAAATCTACCACAACCACAACCAAATCCACCACCACCACTACCCTCACCACTACCACAATCAAATCCACCACCACCACAACCATTACTACTATCTCCCACCACCACCACCACCATGTGCATCACCTCCCCTACATACAGTCACCACAGGTAGCACCATCATCATTACTCTTACCAACTCTCTCTCTTATCTTGACACGTGTCTTGCCATCGCTATTTTCTGTGATAGTCAACCATCATCTTCCTCTCCTCTTCTTCTCACAAGTCAAACTCTCTCCACTTTTCGCTCTCTGTCACTGTCGCCTCTTTATCACATGATTCTTGTCCTTGTCATCATCGTTTCTATGTTCGTCCTCCTCGGCATCTTAAAACTGACCAGAGTACAGCATTACAGAACTGAAAATTACCAAATATATATATATATATATATATATATATATATATATATATATATATATATATATATATATATATATATATATATATATATATATATATATATACATACAGTGAGACTTCAGAGCATGTTAGAGTGAGAGAGAAGTCACACAGCCATTAACTTTCATTATCAGTTACCTTAAGACACAGCAATATGCTTTTAGCCTCCTCTTAAAGCCCTCAGGGAGGTGTCAAACACTTGGGAACTCGAAGGGCAAGGTATACTAACCTGAGTGTGGCAATCAGGCAACTGGGCTAGCTAGTAAGACGGTCAGGTTGAGTGCATGTCCTCACAGCCTTTTGCAATCTCCCATACACTCTGTCTCGTGCCTAAGCTATGTAACCATCACATAGAATCCACTATGTAACCATCACATAGCATCCACTATACAACCATCACATAGAATCCTCAGAATACTCAGTGGTGACGTGTACTTAGCTCTGTGAAGACCTGTTTGCGCGCTCTCTACGAATTGAAGCAAGATGCCCTCCATCGAGCAACTTTACCAACAGCTTAAGGAAGAATTGAGGATGGCGAAGTTGGAGATTCGGCGACTGACCGAGGAAAACAAGAAGATTCGTAGTAGTCCTCCTGTTTTGAGTCCTCAGGTCAAGAAGGGAAACTGGTCAGTGGCTGGACAGCAGGGAACGAAGTTGACGATCAAGAAGACGAATGGAAAGGTAGAAACGATGAAGAAGAAAGAGACTGCCGTGGAAACTGTTGTGGAAACATCTAATACATTCTCAGTGCTACCCGACGAATGTGAGTCGACTACTGGGAACATCACGACGAACGACACCAAGGAAGGCAAGAACATTGTTGTTGTGGGGATAGCCAAGTTAGGTATATGGATAGGGCGTTCTGCTTGAAGGACAGGAGTAGGAGACAGAGAGTTTGCTTTCCTGGGGCTGGGATGGAGGATATTGTTAGCCGTCTGGATGACATCATGAGAGGTAATGGGAGCAATCCTATTATCTGTCTCAGTGCTGGAGGCAACGATGTTGGCAGACGTAGGAGTGAAGACCTGATTAGCAGGTATAGGTCAGCAATAGAAATAATTAGGAGTAAGGGTGGGAACCCTGTCATATGTGGTATTTTGCCAAGGAGAGGAGTTGGAAATGAATGGTTGTCCAGGGCAATTGGTGTCAATTGCTGGCTGGACAAATACTGTAAGGAAAATGCAGTAACATTCATTGACAACTGGGACCTCTTCTATGGCAGAAATGACATGTATGCCAGGGATGGGGTTCACTTATCTAGGTCTGAGGTGGTAGCACTGGCAACTGCAGTGGAGGGAGCAGTTAGGACTTTAAACTAGGAATAGTTAGTGGTATGGGTTTTGGCAGGAAAACAGTGAAGTCCCAGTGTAGTAATATTACGAGTTCTAGGGGAACTAGTAATAAGCAGAACGAGGTAGATATTGAAAAGCCAGGGACTCTGGGTGATAAGGACAGTAATAGGTTTAGTAGAAAAACAGAAATGAGCAGGAAGGGTAAAGAGAAAGGAGAGTCTTTCAATGTTTATTATGCTAATTGCCGTAGTGCTAGGAATAAGATGGACGAGTTGAGATTAGTTGCTAGTGCAGGTAACATTGATGTATTTGCCTTAACTGAGACGTGGTTTAATTAAAAAAAGTCGGGACATGCCTGTGGAATGTCATATTCAGGGTTTTAAATTGTTCCAAGTAGATAGAAGTATCGGGAAGGGGGGTGGGGTGGCATTGTATGTCCAAGATCGCTTGAACTGTTGCATAAAAACGGGTATTAAGTCTGAAGTAACACATGCAGAGTCTGTTTGGATAGAATTTTCAGAGGGGCATGAAAAACTGATTTTAGGAGTGATATACCGTCCCCCAAACATAGATAGGGACCAAGGGAGACTACTATGGGAGGAAATTGTTAAGGCCACAAGGCACGATAATGTAGTAATTCTAGGAGACTTTAACTTTAGTCATATTGATTGGAATTTCTTGACTGGGAATTTAGAATCATACGACTTCTTAGAAGTAGTTCAGGATTGTTTTTTGAAGCAGTTTGTGACAGAACCTACAAGGGGAAATAACCTGCTTGACTTAGTTATGGCAAACAATGAATCCCTTGTTAATAATTTAGAAATTTCAGAGGAACTGGGTGCTAGCGACCACAAATCAATTACATTTAGCATTGAATGGAAGTACGATAGTAGCGATAACTCAGTAACAGTCCCAGATTTTCGCTTAGCAGATTACGATGGGCTTAGAGAACACTTATCATCTCTTGACTGGGGTAACGAAGTGAGCTATCAATATGACAGTTTTCTGAACACTATACATGCTGCTCAAAGAACGTTTATCCCATATAAAGAAATTAGATCAAATAGAAATGATCCAAAATGGATGAATAATAGGCTCAAATATCTACTAGGGCATAAGAAAGGAATTTATAGGCGTATCAAAAGAGGTGAGGGTCATCTTATGAATCAGTATATTGACATTAAGAGGGACATTAAAAAGGGGATAAGAAAAGCTAAAAGGGACTATGAAATTAAAGTTGCTAGGGATTCTAAAACTAACCCAAAAAGTCTTTTCCAGGTATATAGAACAAAAGTCAGAGATAAGATAGGTCCCCTTAAAAATAACTATGGGCACCTTACTGACAAAGAGAATGAAATGTGCTCGGTTTTTAATAATTATTTCCTCTCAGTTTTTACACACGAACACACTAACAATATTCCAGTAATTAATTTTTATAGTGGGCTAGAAGAAGATAAATTATGTAACATCACAGTCACTAGTGAAATGGTTGTGAAGCAGATAGACAGACTGAAGCAAAATAAGTCGCCGGGTCCTGATGAGGTTTTTTCAAGGGTTCTTAAGGAATGCAAAATGGAACTCTGTGAACCATTAACTAATATTTTTAATTTATCTCTTCAAACAGGTGTAGTGTCTGATATGTGGAAGATGGCTAATGTAATTCCTATTTTTAAATTACCGCCCAATAAGCCTGACCTCAATTGTAGGCAAATTACTAGAGTCAATTATAGCTGAGATTATAAGAAGCCATCTCGATAAGCATAGCTTGATTAATGATACTCAGCATGGATTCACAAGAGGCCGGTCTTGTCTAACTAATTTATTAACTTTCTTCAGTAAAGCTTTT
>NC_091322.1:25812484-25874984 GCF_038502225.1 Cherax quadricarinatus | reverse complement strand
CAGCGTTGACTAACATGGTAGTGCAGTAACCTAGTGCAAACAAGGAATAATGATGAGCTTAACATAATTCGTTTTTATTACGTTATAATGTATTATCATGTTAAAATTAATAATAATAACTGGAAATGAGTGCCACCCATTCTGTGATTAGGTTAGAATAGGTCATGTTAAGTTAGACTGGGTTAGAAAAGCTTCATTACACGTTCGGGTTAACTTAGTTTAAGTTTACGTTAGATTAAGTTAGTTTAGGCTTGGTTTGGGTTAGGCTAGGGTAGTAGACCTTAGTGAGATTAGGCTTGGGTTGGCTTTAGTGACATTAGTTTAAGATTACTTTTGGTTAGGTGAGGCTTAAGCTAGGATGATTTTGATTCGATTTACGCTAGCTTAGGCTTATTAGGTTTGATTTCGATCCCAAGGCCCTCTGCCCGATTCCCAGGCACTGTCCGAAGGACGGTTCACGGGAGCCACTGGACAGTTACTACACATTAGTCACGCTGGTTGTGGCCCAGTGGTTAACGCACTGGCCTGGTGTTTTACGACTCACTGCCAGGGGTTCGAACCCCAACCGTTCCGTGGTTTGTTTACATTCGTGTTATTACGATTTTTCGTGAGTCATGAGTGCGCTCTTGAGCTGAGAGCATCTTGCTGAGTTGAGTCGAGAGTTTTGTCCTGTTGCTGAGAATTTGTTTTTGAGCTAAGGAATGGTTCCGGTGGCAAGAGAGAGAGAGAGAGAGAGAGAGAGAGAGAGAGAGAGAGAGAGAGAGAGAGAGAGAGAGAGAGCCCAAAATACCACACTTGGGTCCACTTCGAGGACAGCGTGAAACAAGCTTTTATGCCACAAGACGGGCAGAAAGCAGCAACTTCACTCTGGCTGTACCCTTCTCCAGAACATCACTCCATCTGAGATCATACATACCCAGGATGACTAGAGTATGGAACACATTCGTACAGCATAATGATGTCAACGAGATAAAGTCAGTTGATCAAATGAAAATGCTGGCCCACAGATACTCCAACTTCATCCTGTTTCCTACTTGTATGTCTCATAACAATAAAAATGCTTTCAAATGAGCTGATGTAGGTAACAGCTCCTAGCTTGCCAATAAAGTTAGGAATCCTTAACCTGTAAATAGCTTGTCAATAAAGCTAGGGATCCTTAACCTTGTCAAACCCTGTGTAAAAAAAAAAAAAAAAAAAAAAAAGAGAGAGAGGCGTGGGTAACGAAGCGAGGAATAATAGCCGCAATCACCAGAACCATGATGTGGCCCAGAATAAACAAATTAACCGTGTTGTTATGTCTTGTTCTCTCTCTCTCTCTCTCTCTCTCTCTCTCTCTCTCTCTCTCTCTCTCTCTCTCTCTCTCTCTCTCTCTCTCTCTCTCTCTCTCTCTCTCCCTCTTTCTCCCCTCTCTCTCCCCTCTCTCTCCCCTCTCTCTCTCTCTCTAACAATGACAGGTTATAAAGAGAAAATAATAAATTATAATTTTGGAAAACTCTCATCCTAAAGAAAACCTAATTAAATAAATACAAAAATAATAATTTGAAAAAAATATTAAAATCTAAAAAATATTTATTACATTTGTTACAACAATAACACACACACACACACACACACACACAGGCGGGGCCAGGAGCTGTGAATCGACCCCCGCAACCACAACTGAGTACAAATATATGGTAGGGGAAAAAAAACAGCTCTAGGGAGAAATCCGAATATTTTTTCCCCCCTGAAGTATGTTCGTACTTTTCCCCTGAGAGCGAGGGTTCCTAATTAGCACTGGAGGTGGTACTCTCCTATATACATAAAAAACAACTCTCGTGGGCCAGCGCATGCGGCAGATTGTGTTGAAACTTGAACACACGTCTGGTGCTCTCCAGGTACGGGCAACAGAGCCAAGTATCTACTCCAGGTACGGGCAACAGAGCCAAGTATCTACTCCAGGTACGGGCAACAGAGCCAAGTATCTACTCCAGGTACGGGCAACAGAGCCAAGTATCTACTCCAGGTACGGGCAACAGAGCCAAGTATCTACTCCAGGTACGGGCAACAGAGCCAAGTATCTACTCCAGGTACGGGCAACAGAGCCAAGTATCTACTCCAGGTACGGGCAACAGATCCAATATCTACTCCAGGTACGGGCAACAGAGCCAAGTATCTACTCCGGTACGGGCAACAGAGCCAGTATCTACTCCAGGTACGGGCAACAGAGCCAAGTATCTACTCCAGGTACGGGCAATAGAGCCAAGTATCTACTCCAGGCAAGGGCAACAGAGCCAAGCATCTACCCTCCAGGTACGGGCAACAGAGCCAAGTATCTACTCCAGGTACGGGCAACAGAGCCAAGTATCTACTCCAGGTACGGGCAACAGAGCCAAGTATCTACTCCAGGTACGGGCAACAGAGCCAAGTATCTACTCCAGGTACGGGCAACAGAGCCAAGTATCTACCCTCCAGGTACGGGCAACAGAGCCAAGCATCTACTCCAGGTACGGGCAACAGAGCCAAGCATCTACCCTCCAGGTACGGGCAACAGAGCCAAGTATCTACTCCAGGTACGGGCAACAGAGCCAAGTATCTACTCCAGGTACGGGCAACAGAGCCAAGTATCTACTCCAGGTACGGGCAACAGAGCCAAGTATCTATCAGGTACGGGCAACAGAGCCAAGTATCTACTCCGGTACGGGGGCTTGCAGAGCCAAGTATCTACCCGGTACGGGACAACAGAGCAAGTATCTACTCAGGTACGGGCAACAGAGCCAAGTATCTACTCCAGGTACGGGCAACAGAGCCAAGTATCTACTAGGTACGGGCAACAGAGCCAAGCATTCACTTCCAGGTACGGGCAACAGAGCCAAGTATCTACTCCAGGTACGGGCAACAGATCCAAGTATCTACTCCAGGTACGGGCAACAGAGCCAAGTATCTACTCCAGGTACGGGCAACAGAGCCAAGTATCTACTCCAGGTACGGGCAACAGAGCCAAGTATCTACTCCTCGTACGGACAACAGAGCCAAGATATCTACTCAGGGTACGGGCAACAGAGCCAAGTATCTACTCCAGGTACGGGCAACAGAGCCAAGTATCTACTCCAGGTACGGGCAACAGAGCCAAGTATCTACTCCAGGTACGGGCAACAGAGCCAAGTATCTACTGGGCGACCGTACTTACCTGGGGTCTGGGTGTGTGAGACACAGTACTTCGATACAGAGTGCGCAGGTTCGAGTCCTGCTCTGGTCAGTGGATAATTTTGCTAGTCTGCCAGATTATTTATGCTAGGAAATATTATTTGACTAGCAATAATAGCGTCACTATTCTCTCTTATATTAATCTTCGTTCTTCTCTGTTTTTTCCCACAATCATCTTCCGTTCTTTACTCGTTTCAAGTATGTTTTACCCCTTTCATGTCTCTCATTATCTCTTCTAATTTCTTCCTTTCCACTTAACCACCGTCTCCGTCTTCCTTCTACCTGCCCCTCCTCCCTCCCTCCCTCCCGCCTTCCTTCCCTATCCCGCCCACCCTTCCATATAGACGCAGTTCCGCCTCTCAATAGCTGAGGGTGGGCGTAGGGTGGGCGTGGGGGCACGTGGCTGCTAACAATCGTAGAAGAGAGTAAGGCTAAAGTAACAGAGGGAGTAGGAAAGAGTGGGAGAAAAGAAGGAACTGAAGCAGGAAGAGAGGGAAAGAGAGAGAGGGAGAGAATGAAGGATGGCAGGAGGGAGAGGTCAGGCGTGGCCTCAGTAATGCCTCTAGTGTAAGTAGTGTTATTGGTGCCATTACAGTGTCACCAGCATCAATGCCTCACACGCGTCCGTCCCAGCCACAGAGATGCAGGAGGAAGGACGGGGGAGACGGAGGGAAGAGGGGAAGGAAAGAAAGATGAAAGCTAACGAAGGAATGGGAGCAAGTTACTTCATACATACATACATACATTCATACTTATATAAATACAGCAAAAACACAGGTACGTGAATACGTACAACACAACATACGCAGGTACGTAGTCAGAAAGAACAAAAAGGCACGACGACGATGTGCTGGTTATTTGTGTACGTAACTCAGTCACCATACGTAAGTACGCACGTAACTCGGTCACCATACGTAGGTACGTACGTAATTCAGTCACCATACGTAGGTACGCACGTAACTCGGCCACCATACGTAGGTACGTACGTAACTCAGTCACCATACGTAGGTACGTACGTAACTCAGTCAACATTTGTAGCATTTTCTGGCCACTGGGAAAAATTACAGAATGTGTAACCACTGAGATCAGTGCAACCAGTGAGATCAATGTGGCCACTGAGATCAATGTAACCTCTGAGATCAGTGTAACCAATGAGATCAGTGTAACCACTGAGATCAGTGCAACCAGTGAGATCAATGTGATCACTGAGATCAATGTAACCTCTGAGATCAGTGTAACCACTGAGATCAGTGTAACCACTGAGATCAGTGCAACCGGTGAGATCAATGTGACCACTGAGATCAATGTAACCACTTGAGATCCTCTTAACCCTTGAGAAAAATTAGTTTAACTCATAAATGAGATCAACTTAACCCTTGTAGGAGGTTATTTTAACTTCTGAACGAGATTAGTTTAAGCTGGCCATCGTCTCAGCTACTTCTTCTCCACTAAGGTATAATCCATGAAGAGGTAAAAAGGGTTGTGGGAGAAAGGAAGCCAGTTTAACCCCTGGAGGAGGCGCAGGAGCTGCAGGAGGAGCTGAAGGAGGAGCTGGAGAAGGAACTGAAGGAGGAGCTGGAGGAGGAGCTGGAGGAGGAGCTGAAGGAGGAGGAGGAGCTGGAATTGCAGCAGCACCTTTACTCTTGGTCTAGGACTCGGGGAGAAGGGTCTAGGAGGGCGACAGATTAGACTAGAAGCACTCGCAGGTAAGGATCCACATGGGGTGAGGGAGGGAAGGAGGGGGAAGGAAGTGAGGATAGATGAAGAATCGGCGGAAAGCGACATACTCATCCCAGATAGCGGCCATTATCTCAACTTTTCCCACAGCTGTTGGTATAAAAAACTGGGGAGCGTAGAATGGCGAGGCAGGCACTAGAGAGGACCATGTTTTGAAACTTCCGCCATCACCTCATATTCCTCCGCGATCTTACCATATCCACCACTGTTGTTTTCCATCAACTTTCCACTGGCATCGTTAGAGAACGTGCAGCCGATCGTCCGTGCAATAATCTGTAGCCTAAGGTCGATGGGGATGCGTATGGTGGTACATTAGTTGGTTTAATCGGTGTATTGAGGAAAATAAAAAGTAAAACTAAGGAGTGAACTGGTAACTGTGAATATTACTGCTATAATGCCACGCGCCGAGGTCGCCCTTTTCAAGTTCATCTTTTTTTTCCAGTCTTCTGGGTTTCCTGACTGTTATTAGCCCAATAATAACTCCTATAAGAGCAACGCCGAGCTAATAATGCCCAGCTATACCTGACGACATCCCCGGTTTCTTCTATACTGGTCTATTCAAACGCCAAAGAAGAAATTAAAAAGAAAAAGTTAATAAATTAGTTAATGGTGCAAGTCGGTCCGAAACGTCTTCATAAATGTCTCCCATGTGCGGGTTATTTGTGTATAAACCCATCGAGACAGTCACATCTCGCGCATCGTTTTGAAATTTCCCGTAACCAGGCCTCGTGTAAGCCAAAAATATTTTTCGCCTATATATTCGATCGGCCCCCCCAAAAAAAAATACTTATTTTTTTATTAAACCAATGTGTTTGCGGTTTAAACGTTTAACCTCCCCCCTAAAAAAAACGGAAAAATGTTCCTTGAGAAATGCTTCCTACTTAAATGTTATCCCATCAAAACGTTCCCAGCGAAGGGCTTTTCCATTTTTTACTGCCGAAATGCTTCCTGCCACCAGCCCTCTCGAAAGGCCTTTTAAAAATGCTACCCTCAGAAATATTTTCCGCCATTACTGCCAGGGGGTCGAGAGATGCCCGCGGGATGTCAAACTTCCCTATTTACAATGGCCATTTAGAGTTACCCAAGTGTAAGTAAGGCAGTAATAGCCAGGAGCGGTTTTTGAGAACCTGGGGTGTGTACTGTTATTCTATTCTGAGTGTCCGTAATCAATACCCTTTGGCGCGTGCTTTAGGAGATGGCTGAAGGGGACAGAGGGGAGAAAAGGCAAAGGATGGTGGCATTGGGAAAGTAACCTTACGCGAGGGGAGAGAGAGACAGAGACAGAGACAGAGACAGAGAGACAGAGACAGAGAGACAGAGAGAGACAAAGACAGAGAGACAGAGACAGAGACAGACAGAGATAGAGAGGCAGAGAGAGACAAAGACTGAGAGAGACAGGGAGACAGAGACAGAGAGACAGAGAGAGACAAAGACTGAGAGAGACAGGGAGACAGAGACAGAGAGACAGAGACAGAGACAGAGAGGCAGATAGAGACAAAGACTGAGAGAAACAGGGAGACAGAGACAGAGAGACAGAGAGAGACAAAGACTGAGAGAGACAGGGAGACAGAGACAGAGAGACAGAGACAGAGACAGAGAGGCAGAGAGAGACAAAGACTGAGAGAGACAGGGAGACAGAGACAGAGAGACAGAGACAGAGACAGAGAGGCAGAGAGAGACAAAGACTGAGAGAGACAGGGAGACAGAGACAGAGAGACAGAGGAAGCACCGTATATGAAAAACTGAATTTTTATATTCAAAATTAAATATGCATAATTTTGGACATCCATATATTATTTCTCAGGGTTAGAGCAGGAACTAGCTGAGTCAGCAGGAACTAGCTGAGTCAGCAGGAACTAGCTGAGTCAGCAGGAACTAGCTGAGTCAGCAGGAACTAGCTGAGTCAGCAGGAACTAGCTGAGTCAGCAGGAACTAGCTGAGTCAGCAGGAACTAGCTGAGTCAGCAGGAGCTAAGCTGAGTCAGCGGAACCTAGCTGAGTCAGCAGGAGCTAGCTGAGTCAGCAGGAACTAGGCTGAGTCAGCGGGAACTACTGAGTCAGCAGGAACTAGCTGAGTCAGCAGGAACTAGCTGAATCAGCAGGAACTAGCTGAGTCAGCAGGAACTAGCTGAGTCAGCAGGAGCTAGCTGAGTCAGCAGGAACTAGCTGAGTCAGCAGGAACTAGCTGAGTCAGCAGGAACTAGCTGAGTCAGCAGGAACTAGCTGAGTCAGCAGGAACTAGCTGAGTCAGCAGGAACTAGCTGAGTCAGCAGGAACTAGCTGAGTCAGCAGGAATTAGCTGAGTCAGCAGGAACTAGCTAGGTCAGCAGGAACTAGCTGAGTCAGCAGGAACTAGCTGAGTCAGCAGGAACTAGCTGAGTCAGCAGGAACTAGCTGAGTCAGCAGGAACTAGCTGAGTCAGCAGGAGCTAGCTGAGTCAGCAGGAACTAGCTGAGTCAGCAGGAACTAGCTGAGTCAGCAGGAATTAGCTGAGTCAGCAGGAACTAGCTAGGTCAGCAGGAACTAGCTGAGTCAGCAGGAACTAGCTAGGTCAGCAGGAACTAGCTGAGTCAGCAGGAGCTGGAAGACTTCAGTAGAGCGATGAAGCTATCGTCATGCTCAGCAGGTAGCATTATGTCCAGTAGCTATCGTCACATCCAGTAGGTACCATCACATCTAGTAACTACCGTCACATCCAGTAGCTATCATCACATCCAGTAGCTATCGTCACATCCAGTAGCAATCGTTACATCCAGTAGGTATCATCACATGCAGTAGCTACCGTCACATCCAGTAGCTACCGTCACATCCAGCAGCTACCGTCACATCCATTAGCTACGACAGCTTCAGAGGTTACCATCCAACCACTCGTACACTGGAGCTCCACTTTCTCTGACATCCATTACTCGTTCACTTTTTTTCTTTACACAGGGTTTGACAAGGTTATGTTAAGGATCCCTAGGTTTATTGACAAGCTATTTACAAGTTAAGTATCCCTAGCTTTATTGACAAGCTATTTACAAGTTAAGTATCCCTAGCTTTATTGACAAGCTATTTACAAGTTAAGTATCCCTAGCTTTATTGACAAGCTATTTACAAGTTAAGTATCCCTAGCTTTATTGATAAGCTATTTACAAGTATCCCTAGCTTTATTGACAAGCTATTTACAAGTTAAGTATCCCTAGCTTTATTGACAAGCTATTTACAAGTTAAGTATCCCTAGCTTTATTGACAACCTATTTACAAGTTAAGGATCCCTAGCCTTATTGACAAGCTATTTACAGGTTAAGGATTCCTAACTTTATTGGCAAGCTAAGAGCTGTTACCTACATCAGCTCATTTGAAAGCATTTTTATTGTTAAGAGACACACAAGTAGGAAACAGGATGAAGTTGGAGCCATCTGTGGGTCAGCATTTTCATCTGATCAACTGACTTTATCTCGTTGACATCATTATGCTGTACGAATGTGTTCCATTTCTAGTCATCCTGGGGATAAACAACAAACCCAGGGAAAAGGAGCTCCATTATTTGAAGTTACTTAAACAAGCAGGACACCGTAACTATAAACAACAAGCAACACAAACAACAAGCAACACAAACAACAAGCAACACAAACAACAAACAATATAAACACCAGCAGTAAAGCAACACAAGACATAACTCAACCTCACATTTCTTCCCTCATAAAAGGCAGTTCACGGAGCAAATCTGATCCATAATTGCAAAAATATCGCAGTTCTCAGCAACGTAACATTGATCCTCTTACTGAGGTGTCTTACCAGAGGTCAGGACTGACCTCCAGCTTGGAGACGGAAGCTGAGACGGCGACTTTCTCGCTCCGTCTTGAACCATCATCGGGTCGCTGTCGACGAAGTTCAAGCATACGATAACAGCACACTCCTACACTGCCAAAATTAGGTGGAATAATAATAATAATAATAATAATAATAATAATAATAATAATTATTATTATTATTATTATTATTATTATTATTATTATTATTATTATTATTGTGGGAGAGCGTTAAACCCGTGGGGATTATACAGCACCTGGGGCGTGGAAGGCATTCAAGCTCAATCCAGGGAAGCGGAGCACACATCCAGTTCCCTAGATCAAGAGCCCCTCACCAGCATCCTTGATGCTGGTGAGGAAAACGTGGCAAAACGTGCAGCAACTGCTGCACGTTTCGCTAGACACAATGAGGGAGGGTTAAATGTCAAGAAAGAGGTTGAAGAATAAAAAACAGTATTTTGCCAGGACAACGTTTCGCTCTGCATATAGAGCTGTATCATGTCTGCAGAGAGCGAAACGTTGCCCCCCACAACAAAGGATTATGCTCACTGTCGTCGGCAGTGCCATGCAAATTTGCTCACTGAAACACCTCATTGTGAGAATGACAACAGTTTTCCCTATTAAGAGAGAGAGAGAGAGAGAGAGAGAGAGAGAGAGAGAGAGAGAGAGAGAGAGAGAGAGAGAGAGAGAGAGAGAGAGAGAGAGAGAGAAGGGACCAAAGGAACACAGGAAGGGGAGGGGGCAGGGGAGAAATGAGGAGGAGACTTAGGGAAGGGGGGGAAGGGAGAGGGGAATGAAAGAGAGGATGAGAGGTCCCCTCTACTTAATTAATTAATTATCAAAACAGAACAGAGTCTCTCACGTGCTGAGGAGGAAGGGGAGAGAGAGAGAGAGAGAGAGAGAGAGAGAGAGAGAGAGAGAGAGAGAGAGAGAGAGAGAGAGAGAGAGAGAGAGAGAAAGAGAGAGAGAGGAAGGGGAAAAAGATCCCACCCTCTTGAAAGTATGGGGAGAGAGCGAGAGAGAGAGAGATCCACACTTGGATCCACTTCGAGGACAGCGTGGAACGAGCTTTAAGCCACAAGACGGGCAGAAAGCAGCAACTTCACTCTGGCTGTACCCTTCTCCAGAACATCACTCCATCTGAGATCATACATACCCAGGATGACTAGAGTATGGAACACATTCGTACAGCATAATGATGTCAACGAGATAAAGTCAGTTGATCAAATGAAAATGCTGACCCACAGATGGCTCCAACTTCATCCTGTTTCCTACTTGTGTGTCTCATAACAATAAAAATGCTTTCAAATGAGCTGATGTAGGTAACAGCTCTTAGCTTGTAAATAGCTTGTCAATAAAGCTAGGGATCCTTAACCTAACCTTGCCAAACCCCGTGTAAAAAGAAAGGTGGAAAATGGAAAGGGAAAGAAGGGGAAAGAGGGTAGGGAAGAGAGGGTGGAGAGGGAAGGGAAGGGAGGAGAGAGAAGGGGAGAGAGGGAAGGGAAGGGAGGAGAGAGAAGGGGAGAGAGGGAAGGGAGTGGCTATTGACATTATATAAGGGGAGATGAGGACATGACAGGGAAACTGTGGCTTGCGGACACGAGTGAGGGACTTTGTGATGAGTACATGGGAGTACAAAGAAGTACGTGGGAGTACAAAGGAGTGCATGGGAGTACAAAGGAGTACATGGGTGTATAAAGGAGGACATGGGAATACAAAGGAGTGTATGATGGTACATGGAAGTACATGGGAGTACAAAGGAGTGTATGGTAATACATGGGAGTACAAAGGAGTGTATAGTGGCACATGGGAGTACAAAGGAGTGTATGGTAATACATGGGAGTACAAAGGAGTGTATGGTAATACATGGGAGTACAAAGGAGTGTATGGTAATACATGGGAGTACAAAGGAGTGTATGGTAATACATGGGAGTACAAAGGAGTGTATGGTAATACATGGGAGTACAAAAGAGTGTATAGTGGCACATGGGAGTACATGGGAGTACAAAGGAGTTTATGGTAATACATGGGAGTACAAAGGAGTGCATGGTGGTACATGGGAGTGCAAAGGAGCGTATGGTAATTCATGGGAGTACAAAGGAGTGTATGGTGATACATAGGAGTGCAAAGGAGTGCATGGTGGTACATGGGAGTACACGGGAGTACAAAGGAGTGTATGGTAGTACATGGAAGTACATGGGAGTGCAAAGGAGCGTATGGTAATTCATGGGAGTACAAAGGAGTGTATGGTGGTAAATAGGAGTACAAAGGAGTGCATGGTGGTACATGGGAGTACATGGGAGTACAAAGGAGAGTATGGTAGTGCGTGGGACTACAAAGGAGTGTATGGTATCATATGGGAGTACAAAGAACTAAATGGGAGTTCAAAGGAGTACATAGGAGTTCAAATGAGTACGTGGGAGTACAGAGGAGTACTTGGGAGTAAAAATGAATACATTGGAATATAACGGAGTACATGGAAGTACTTGGGAGTACAAAGTACATGGGCATACATGGGAGTACAATAAAGAACATAGAGTACAAAAGAGTACATGAGAGTACAGAGGGGGTACATGGGAGTACAAAGGAATACATGGTAGTTCATGTGAGTACAAAAGGTTTACATGGGAGAACAAAGAAGTGTATGGTGGTACATGTGAGTACAAAGGATTACATGGGAGTACAAAGGAATATACGATGGTACATGGGAGCACATAGAAGTACATGGGAGTACAAAGAAGAGTATGATGGTGTATGAGAGTACAAAGGAGTATATGATGGTGTATGGGAGTACAAAGAAGTGTATGATGGTGTATAGGAGTATAAAGGAGTGTATGATGGTGTATGGGAGTACAAAGAAGTGTATGATGGTGTATAGGAGTATAAAGAAGTGTATGATGGTGTATGGGAGTACAAAGAAGTGTATAATAGTGTATTAGAGTACAAAGAAGTGTATGATGGTGTATGAGAGTACAAAGGAGTGTATGATGGTGTATGGGAGTACAAAAAAGTGTATGGTAGTGTATTAGAGTACAAAGAAGTGTATGATGGTGCATGAGAGTACAAAGGAGTGTATGATGGTGTATGGGAGTACAAAGAAGTGTATGATAGTGTATTAGAGTACAAAGAAGTGTATGATAGTGTATGAGAGTACAAAGGAGTGTATGATGGTGTATGGGAGAGTACAAGAGAATACATGGCAGCACACAAGAGACTCCCGGTGTTAGTGAGAGTATTTTGGGGTTCATGAGAGTACTATGATACAATGGAGTACATGGGATTACACGAGAGTACATGGGATTACACGAGAGTACATGGCAGCACAGTGGAGTTCGTGGAAGTATTTGGAGTCCATAAGAGTACAAAATATTACAGTGGGAGTACATGGAATCGCTTTTAGAGTACAAGTGAGTACACAAGTACGCAGACAGAAGAGGACTCGAGGCTATCTTCTGAGAAGGACCATGTTACTCCTACTGCTACTATCACGATGGCTGTCTATCTGCTATTTGATCAGCTGGTTGAGATAGACTTGGTAAAGCAGAAGGCTCTCAAGCATCAAACAGGAGAGAGAGAGAGAGAGAGAGAGAGAGAGAGAGAGAGAGAGAGAGAGAGAGAGAGAGAGAGAATAATATACCGGAATAATGGCATATTTTTCTATAGCAAGAGTTCTGCGTCTACCTCTAATACTTCTACTTCTACTCTACTACCAGTCTTATCAGTGGGTTTATCACTGTGCTGTGGGATTTATTCCCTCTCTTTTTTCTTTCTCCCTTTGTCTGTCTATCTGTCTGTCTGTGAGTCTGCCTCTGTCTCTCTGTCTCTCTGTCTCTCTCTCTCTCTCTCTTTTTCTCTCTCTAACCCCTCTCTAATTGTTCCTATACCTACTCCCCATCTCTCAAACCTCTCTAATCGTTGCTTTACTCCCCCCTCACCCCTCTCAATCCCCGTTGCTTTCTCCCCCTCTCAACCCCTCTCTAATCGTTGCTTTACTCCCCCTCTCAATCGTGCTTTACTCCCCCTCTTCTTACCCCTCTCTGCCTCAGCCACTTAACAATGTTTCCGCTAAAGCTGGAGTAAAGCTGGAGTAAAGCTGCTTTGATCCAAGCTTAATCAATTACCGATGACGCCCAAAGACCTGGTTATCTCTTCTCTCTCTTCACTCCCTTCGTCCTCTCAAGCCTTTCTCTAAGTGTCTATGTTTATCTCTCTCTATATCCCACTTTCTCTTGAGTGAGTCTGTATCTCTATCTTTGTGTCTATGTTCTTCTATTTTCCATTTCCCTCAATGTCTGTTTTAGCGTCAGTATCTATACCGTATATCCGCTTAATGTCTGTCTCCCTATATCTATTTTGCATTTTCTCTCGGTGCCTGTGTCAGTATCTCTCTCTCTCTCTCTCTCTCTCTCTCTCTCTCTCTCTCTCTCTCTCTCTCTCTCTCTCTCTCTCTCTCTATCTATCTATCTATCTATCTATCTATCTATCTATCTATCTGTCTATCTATCATTCTCTCTCTCTATCTGTCTATCTATCTATCTATCTATCTATCTATCTATCTCTCCAGAAATCACACAGGCAGCAGCGAGCAGTGTTACAGCATCCACACGTACCAGCTCACCCAGTACCCAGCCTCCGATACCCCACGTATAGCACTTCATCCACTCCATCCACTCCATCCACTTCATCCACTCCATCCACTCCACATCTGTCAAATCTCTGATTCTTTCTTCTTGTTCTTCTTCATCCCCTTCAATCTGTCTCCTCCAGGAATGTCCCTTGACGCCAGGAAGTGGATTCTGATTCAGTCAGTTGGATTTGATCCTCACCTTGGATCAAGCCAAATTGCCTCCCCCAGTGCATGTCATAATAATAATAATAATAATAATAATAATAATAATAATAATAATAATAATAATAATAATAATAATAATAATAATTATTATAGGCTCTCCTATCGTTTTGTCACCAGTGAGGGATGAGACGGAGAAGGAACAAGGAAGGGACGAGGAAGGGACGGGAAAGAGAGAAGGGAGGGGAAGGGAAAAGAAGCTGGAGTTTAATACTGATGCCGCTACCATTGCAAAAGCTGAAACAACTCAAGTTTAGAACTCAATGCTAAATATTTTAATCAGTAGAGGTTATGTAAGAGACGACCTCCAGTTTGCTGCTGCTGCTGCTGCTGCTGCTGCTGCTGCTGCTGTACACCACTTATTGTGGAAGGCGAAGTACCCACAGCAAGACACGTCTCTACTGGAACAACATTTCGCTCTATGGAGAGCGAATCGTAGTCTCGGTAAAGACTTTTATCTGCTACTTGCACCTAAGTCTTTATTCCTGTTGGCAACCTTGACCTTCAGTCCACTAACTGCGCATGGTACACAAGCGCAGACAGCGATGTATCTTAAGCCATAACAATGTATGCTATACCAGGGGCAGTGTATGTTAAAATCAGGGGCAATGTAATGTTAAACCAGGAGCAATGTGTGTTAAACTCGACCTAGAATATTATGAACTGTAATAATAATACCGATAAATGAACAAGGGTAACTACGGGGGGGGGGGTTAGAAAAGAAAAAAAAATTAAACACTTGTTAAGTGTTAAACTAGAAACTTCCAAGTCTTTCCTTATCCCGTGAAGTTAGGAAAATACAAGGAGAAAGTGAAACCGCCTATAAGGAGGCGGAGGCTGCTCTTATTACGAAGATACAAGATAAACTGTTGGAGAGCTCAAGTGAGATCAAAATACTTAGGGCACTAGACACTAGGTGGAAGGGACGCGTGTTATTAACAAGGAAGGAAAACAGGAACAATGGAGATGCAAGCACCAGGAACAAGCAGGCAAGCACAAAGTGAGCACTTAGGAGCAAACAGGCAGGCACTAGAAGCAAGCAAGCAAGCACTTAGCAGTCAGCCACTACGTCAGGAACTTGCCCGGGAGCACGACACCCCACCCCGTCACAACCCACCGCTGCCACCAAAACAGAAGAGCGGAAAGAAAACCTCTTTTGCGAAGACTAAACGAGGAAAACAAAGTGGGACATTGAAGGCACCACATTCGTAACTCCCAACAACTCCCATCTCCTCCTCTTCTTCCCCTGCCTCCTCTTTCTCCTTCCTCTCCCCCCCCCATCCCAATCCCCTCATACTCTCTTCAAAATACTCCAGACCCATTTTCTACGCAAGATGAATGGCTGCCTGACACAGTAGGATCTAATATGCTAATGTCCCCCATTTAATTAATTGATGAGCAGACATTGAGCTTAAGTGGCATTCTGAGCTCTTTGCGTTCGCCCACAATGTGAAATCGATGCCTGTTAAGAGGAAGGGAGGGAGGAGGAAGGGGCTAGAGGGAAGGAGCAGGCAAGAGGGAAGGGGAGGGGGAGGGGAAAGAGTGTTGTTCATTCAGATACTCGCCGATGTTCTTTATCGCTGACAATAAAACTTGCCCTTCGCATACACACGCCGGAAAAATGTCCCTGACAGAAATTAGGCGACACACGAAGCGGCCCGAGATTTAAGACAAAGGCTCCAGCGCGTTGGCGGTGGGTTGGGAGAAAGTTTGTGAAGCTGTCTCACGGGGCTCTTGAGAGAGGGAATTGAGAAAAGGGGAGAGAGAGAAAAAAATGAAAGAGAAAGTGAGAGGGGTGTGTATGTGTGAGAGAGAGAAGGGATGCAAAAAGAGCTTTTAGAGCGACAGAGAGGATTCATTATTTAGTAGTAGGAATAGTTAATCTTTCTGTCTGATTCTCTGTCTCTCTCTCTCTCTACTCCAATTCTATTCTTAACATGCGTACATTATATAGAAATATAGCTTACATCTAAAATAGCATGGCTGGGGACGACACGAAGTCGGGAAACAGGTAGCGTGTGTGTAACAGACTGTAGCGACGCTCCGAGCTATCTGAGGAGGCTGTCACTCAGAAGAGAGACGTCGACGATGATTTTCAACGCCCACACATGAGAGGTAATGTGTTTTTTTGCGTATATCAATGTAAGTATAAACTAGAAGCGTGGAAACCTCACTAGTTGAGGCAGAGGGAAAGTTAGCACCCTTGGAAAAGTTACACTGTGTCATTTGAGTTGCTTAAAGATACTGTGTGTGCGTCATTTGATGTCCGATTCGGTAAATCAACTAAGTACGTGAAAACTTTTCTGCGTTGTACATCAAATTTAATTGAAAATAACAGTGTCGTGTAGTAATTTAAAGGCTTCATGTTCATAGAAAATGACCATATATATATAACTAAAGTAAAAGCAGAATAAAGAAATGTTTATTCTTTAAGCACGAGAGAGTCAAGTATAGTGACATGTTCATGGGTATTCCTAATCACACAGGTGATAGTGAGGCAACGTCTCACCTTGCGGCGTAAACACTGGTGTACATATTTACATAGTTTTGATCATTTTAGTTTACATATGGCCACTCTAGCAGCGATCTAGCTGTTCATACTGACACTGTAAACAACTGAATAATCTTACAATAAAATGTGTGAAGTTAAACGTCTAGGATGGATAGACCTAGCAAAGGTAGGCCTACACCTGCCCCCTCAAAGAAGTCGCTGCCGCAGCCACTGACATTGACTATTATCTTAAGATACATTCTGCTGCAGGGACCAATAGAACTGTATTATTTATCCTTGAGTATGGACAACGCTGATTATATGTAATAATCGTACATATTTGGTATACAAAGTAGATTTTAGATTTAGCTTACTATATTTTACAAGATCAGTGATTAAGACCGAGGGTCAACCATCTCACAGTCTTGTGACGCTTCTAACCAGCGTTTGAGTACTGGATGATCCTTGACCATTTACCTTGACCAAGTGTGTGTAGAAACCAAAGGTTAATGTGTATTGGCACAAAATCTTGTCCTCTGAAACTAACGGAGCATTGGCTATAAGGGATATACCTGGATTGACAGCAGAAGCAGTAGCAACATCAGCAGCAGCAGCAGTAACAGCAGGAGTAGCAGCAGTAACAGCAGCAGTAGCAGTGGTAGAAGCAAATCCAAAAACAGAAACTAGTAGGAAATAATAGAGACAGAAGCCAAACAAGACGAACACTCGGCAAAGAATAATGAAATTCAAGCTTCGAAAATTATGAGACAGACAGCCAGACAGACGGGAGACAGAAATAAACAGCGTTGAGAACAAGCGAAAAAGGAGGGTTAAGAAGACATCAGACACTCAACAGTGTAGAGGCTTAAAATTGACCGTAATAACACAGTAGAAGCAGACAATTAGGGTATACCTGCCCCGTATACCCAGAGATGGTGAGTCTGACGGGCGACACCACACACACACACACACACACACACACACACACACACACACACACACACACACACACACACACATAAAAAGGAAAGAGAGAGAGAGAGAGAGCTGGATAAATAAGACTAAGGTACTCTGTAATAATGTGTGCTGTTCCCTCTCAGCTGCAGAACAGGTGATCCCAGGAAAAAGGAACCACAAATTCAGTGCTCAGCTTCACACCGTCATCATCATTGCCAGAGAAGAGGAGAAGGAGGAAGAGGAGAAGGAGGGAGAGGAGAAGGAGGAAGAGGAGAAGGAGGAGGAACATGAAAAGAGGAAGAAGAGAGAGGAGTAACAGAAGGACAGGAGGGAGAAGGAAGAAGAGAGGAGGGGCAAAAGTACGAGAAGTCTGGAAGAGGAGAAGAGAGAAGAGGAAGAGAGAAGGAACAGAAACAAAAGAGGAAGAGGAGAAAATGAGGAAGAAGAGACATTTATAAATAAAAACAGAGTTGATTTATGGCAGGATGTATGCAGGGAGGTGGTAACACACACACACACACACACACATTCAACATACGACCTCTCCAATATGGGGATCTGGTTTTATAATGTGTTTGTCACGCAGGGCGGGAGGAAAGTCATGAGCGTGGGGGGGAGTGGGGGTTTGTGAGGGAAGTAGAGGGGAGAGAGGGTGGAGAGCCTGAGGAACAGAGGTTGGGGGTTGTCGTGGATGGGGGAGGTGGTTACGTCACTATTGTGGGGGAGGGGGGAAGAGGACTAGATCAATATAAAAATTAATGATTTTTGTACCAAAAAAAATTTAGAAAACTTACCTAACCTTATTATAACAAGCGCAATTTAATTTAGCCTAATCCAGCTAAGTATATTTTAGATAAGTTTACAATAATTTATTAATAAACCAGACACAACGAAAAGTATTTTTTTAGTTAGGTTCAGAATGATTTTGAGAAATTATTACATCCACAAAATTTCACTTGCCTTATTCGGCAAGAAGAGCATTGCTATTTAAGCCAAAATAGCAAGTTTTACCATTTCGGCACGACATATATATATATATATATATATATATATATATATATATATATATATATATATATATATATATATATATCTATGTATATATATATATATATATATATATATAATATATATATATATATATATATATATATATATATATATATATATATATATATATATATATATATATATATATTCACTGTAAAACGAAATATAACCAATGTTTATATAGAATACACATTACTTACCATAAAATATTTTCATTCATATCTTATAGTCTAAATAAATGAAGAATATGTATAATTGACAACCGCTGTATTAGCGGTACGCTGTAAAGCGGGGCCCGCCTGTAGTAGTATTAATAGTAATATTATTACTATTATTAGTAGTAGTAGTATTAGTAGTAAGGAAATTTCCACACATATATTACAGTAAAAGGCTGTTTCATCATCCTCGTGTCAGCAGTGAGACTTGCAGGGTGGGAAGAGAGCCTTCCACTTTTCGATGCTCGTCTTCCTTGCACAGATAAAGTAACTTGAGGTAGCACATGCACTTGCATATTTTTTCACCAACGGAAAAACTAGATTTCTGATAGACGGGTCTTTCTCTTGTTCTCTCTACCATTCCTCACCCTATCTTTCTCTCCTTATTTCTCTGTACCTCCATCAACTTCTCTTTTACATGTTACCTTCTTCCCTATTTTCCTTCTTCCCTATCTTCCTTCTTCCCTATCTTCCTTCTTCCCCATCTTCCTTCTTCCCTATCTTCCTTCTTCCCTGTCTTCCTTCTTCCTTACCTTCCTTCTTCCCTATCTTCCTTCTTCCCTATCTTCCTTCTTCCCTATCTTCCTTCTTCTCTATCTTCCTTCTTCCCTATCTTCCTTCTTCCCTATCTTCCTTCTCTATCTTCTCCTTCTCCTTCCCCAGTTCACTCCGCCGTCAGAGTTCTTCTCCCTGCCTGACCTTCCTTCCTCCTTTTTTCATATTTTCTTTCTCTTTTCCTATTTTCTTCCTTTTCTTTCCTCCCTCTTTTTATTCTCCTCCTTCATTTCCTTATTATCAACCTCCATTTCTCCTTCCCTTTCTTCCCGTTGATCTTGTGGATTAAGATATATCAGAAAGAGAGAGAGAGAGAATCACATACACACACAGAAAGTAATTTCTAAGATACAAGATACGTGTCGCCATTAATCCTCAAGTTCACACACACACACACACACACACACACACACACACACACACAAGCACCCAGCAACCACCTTGTACAACTCCCTGACGTTTCTTGTTCTCCTGTTTCACTCTTCCTCTGAACCACATCCTCACCGCCACTCTCATAAAAAAAATATTAAACCATGTCCACAGATAATCAGACAAGCCAGACGGATAGAAGACGATCTATCGATCTATTGTCTCTCACCCGAGGTTGACCATTGCTCTCTCCAGCAGCTGGTTGCTGCTTTACAGAGAGGTTGAACAGAGACTTCTGTCTGTCTCTCCTGTTGCAGTCCATCGAATTACTGAGAATTATTGATGTTGTATAAAAGGGGGAGATTATAATTATGTCAGTTTCCTGGCCAAAAGCATTTTATATAAATGCAGTTGACAAAATAGTTCAATTGGTGAATCAGACTTGTGCAACATTTTGGGAATCAATCAAGATTGATGGATTGAACACATAGACTCCAGGCTGAGGGACTGATTACCTCAAACTCCTTCTGATTTTCCTCCGTTCTTCTGTGTATTGGATTAAAGACGCCACTGACTAGCGAAACGTCTTTGGTATAAAGATACCCAGAAGGAGAGAGAGAGGGAGAGAGAGAGAGAGAGAGAGAGAGAGAGAGAGAGAGAGAGAGAGAGAGAGAGAGAGAGAGAGAGAGAGAGAGAGAGAGAGAGAGAGAGAGAGAGAGAGAGAGAGAGAGAGAGATGTTGCAGGGCTGCAAATATGGCGAGGATCGATCAAGGGGTTGCAGTCGAAACAGTGACTCCTTACGACCGACCAGCACTCCTTTAATGGGCAATTATGCAAATTTTGGCAGTCGCAGTACCAGTGCATAATGTGTATCCCTGTGGCTGGAGTCGACCTCTGCGACCTACCTGAGGCTGTGATAGACCTAGTCAAACGCACCGAACTGGGATGAATCTATTGCTGGGGTAGACCTGCTGGCTGTAGTGAATATATTCATAATTACTTTGGGCAAATTAGTAGAAAACTGCAAACCGTCATAGTGAAACACAAGAAATCAGTCAGATACGATCAGTTAAAATCCCCTGTATATATACTTAAGAATGAAGACTATCACGGCTTTCGGCTGATAAACTCTACGATTAATTCCCTCAAAACTGTAGTAATGAAGCTAAGATAACAGGATCACATTATATCACTAGCATTATGCCTTTTTTCTTAACAGTGGATTCCAGATGCGAGGGAGTGAGAGTGTTATGTGGAGATTTAACAGCTCAAACTTTACCTGAGACAGCCAGCTGACTCTCTCACTCTGACAGCTGTCAACTACACGTAATCACAACATCAATAAACAAATATTAAAATGTCACTTGATTCTTGTGTTTATCGTCATTGTGGGTTCGAATCCTGATGGGTGAGATCTTTCTATATATATATATATATATATATATATATATATATATATATATATATATATATATATATATATATATATATATATATGTCGTGCCGAATATGTAAAACTGGTCAATTAGCAAGAACTCATTTAAAATTAAGTCCTTTCTAAAATTTTCTCTTATGCGTTTAAAGATATATTTTTTTCATTAATTTTAATGAAAAAAATTTTTAATTTTGCTCCAAAAGAATCTTAGAAAACTTACCTAACCTTATTATGACAAGAACAATTTATTTTAGCCCAACCCAACTAAATATATTTTAGATTTGTTTACAATAATTTAATACTAAACAAAGACAGTGAAATATATTTTTTTCGTTATGTTAAGAATGATTTTGGCGAAATTATTGCATACACAAATTTTCACTTGTCCTATATGGCAAGATGAACGTTGCTATTTAAGCCAAGACCGCAAGTTCTGCCTATTCGGCACGACATATATATATATATATATTTGTCGTGCCGAATAGGCAGAACTTGCGATCTTGGCTTAAATAGCAACGCTCATCTTGCCATATAGGACAACCGAAAATTTGTGTATGCAATAATTTCGCCAAAATCATTCTGAACCTAACGAAAAAAATATATTTCACTGTGTTTGTTTGGTATTAAATTATTGTAAACAAATATAAAATGTATTTCGTTGGGTTAGGCTAAAATAAATTGCTCTTGTTAAAATAAGGTTAGGTAAGTTTTCTAAGATTCTTTTGGTGCAAAATTAAAATTTTTTGCATTAACATTAATGAAAAAAATATATCTTTAAACGTATAAGAGAAAATTTTTGAAAGGACTTAATTTTACATGAGTTCTTGCTAATTGACCAGTTTTACATATTCGGCACGACATATATATATATATATATATATATATATATATATATATATATATATATATATATATATATATATATATATATATATATATATATATATATATATTTGGGAGTCAACTAGTGGTCTGCATAGTTAAATGAGAAGAGCAGAGTAAGAGGTAAGAGAAAATGGGGTTCAGGTGAGGAAGGTTAAAGTTAAATAAAACGCAAGGCGTCACCCTCGATTATGTTAAAAGGCTCTGTCGTTGTGGTATACGTCCTCTCCCTGAGTGGGTATTGTGTGTGGCTCATCCAACTCCTCCATTTATGCTGCTGGTATAAAAATGTCATGGCGGGTGAGAATGACGGGGGAAGTCACGCTACCACCTCTGTTCTATGTACGTGCGCAACGCATTTCTAACGAGAAATGGTGGCAATATTAATCCGTTTATGGATTCACGTTAACGGACACTACTGACTCGTCTGTTGTGAAAGAAGTGAAATGGATGAGCTATACGTATTGTAATGCTGTAAATGGTATATTATACTGAAGAATTAGACATATGTACAACATCTGGGTATCTTTACCGTAGACGTTTCGCCATCCAATGGATTTATCAGTACAAATTCAAGAACATAATTGGAAAACAGTAGAACTATATACAAAAGATGAGGTAATCAGTCCCTCAGCCTTGGAGTTGAAGAGCACCGTAGTCTTGAAGAGTACCTATAAAGCCACTGGAGGGCGAAACATCTACAGTAAAGATACCCAGATGTTGCACATGTGTCTAATTCATTTTTTTCATTACAAAGCTGGTCGTATGTATGCGGTACACAGTGATCTGTAAGTCTTCTTCTTCATACACTGAAATCCATTCTTATATTTGTCGGTTGTGTGTGTGCCTATGATGTTATTCCACTTATGTTTATATTTATAAAGTGAGAGGTTAAGTGTGATAGCCACTTTTCTTTCAATTAGATTTTCCTCTTTCTCTGTCTCTCTTGAGTGATACTCTTCCTATGGCCTCCATCTCATTTGATACTATCATTCTGAGTTTCCTCTTAGATGGTAATCTTGCTCTAGCCTCCATTTCAACTGATACATTTACTCTGGCCTCCCCTCTTAGTTGCTACTCTTTCTCTAGCTTCTTCAGAGCCTATTGATTCGGCCTCTTATTCTCTGATTGCAGCCTCATAGTTTTGCATTTAATGATAGGGAATTTCAGTAGCCATTTGTTGGACCAATCCCACAGCTTGGTCAACTTTTACTGTACCATGCTGCAGTCCCCCCTTGCCCTTATTCTCCGTTATTAATCTTGCGTCATCCGTTCGTGTGTGTGTATACTAAGGAACTTGGAACAAACAGAATTAAAAACACCACAACAGAAAACTGGTAAGGCAGTATGAGGAACAAATGTCTCAACAGAATGCTGGCAAAGTTGGGAGAACTAACAGAGACGATAAAAGGGAGCTGATACAGAGGCCGCAACAGAAGGCCTGGGGTTGAAAGGTCCTTCGTGATGTAAGACCAAACTCAGACCAATAATTATAGGGTGTGGGTCGGCGACACTCAGTTCCAGGACTCTTGGATCCTTTCTGTCACCGCAAACTCTCGTGTGTGTGTGTGTGTGTGTGTGTGTCACCGAGGTGCGACAATAGTAAACTAGTTAACTTTTTAATGCATGGAAAGGGGGAAACACGGAGATAAACAGACAGGAGTAACAGACGAGCTTCCTATTCCTCTTTTTATTTCCACTGCACAAATACCAAAAATATAGCAGCAGTATTCAGAAAACTTAGCAATCATATAAATATTAAAGGTTCACCGTGTCAATGTTCCCACTGTGTAACTATCATACAGAATAGTGTAGCACCACAGTATAAATGTTCCCACTGTATAACTATCATACAGAACAGAGTAGCAACACAGTATAAATGTTCCCACTGTGTAACTATCATACAGAACAGAGTAGCAACACAGTATAAATGTTCCCACTGTGTAACTATCATACAGAACAGAGTAGCAACACAGTATAAATGTTCCCACTGTGTAACTATCATACAGAACAGAGTAGCAACACAGTGTAAATGTTCCCACTGTGTAAATATTATACAGAATAGTATAGCAACACACTGCGGAGGTTACAAATTACAATAAAATTAAAACCGCTGTCTGCACAAAGGGGAAATAGGAAAGAAGGTTTGATGTCATTAAGTGACATCTGGCATGTGAACCTTGAACCTCATAATATCTTGATAATCCCCCCGCTATCAACTATCTCTTTCTTTCTCTCTTTCTCTCTCGTTGGTTGACGTCAATGAAGGGCTCTTGATTCAAGGAGATGGGGCTACGTTCCTGTCTTGCGATGGGCGTTGTATGACTCTTCAGGGTTCACACACACACACATACACACACACACACACACACACACACACACACACACACACACACACACACACACACACACACACACACACGTCTTGCATCTACCTTCACAGACTAATCTTCCTCATATATAATTACTACGTATTTTCTTCCCCTATAATTATCTCCTTGCTTACCATCACCTCTTAATACCACCATCCTCATCCCTCACATCATTCCTCCAAGATATCATACTTACCACCACAACTATAATAGAAATGATAACCTAACTATCTTACTAGATGATTTTCTAACTGTCAATAAAGTTAAAAAGCTTAGATGTTACATTTTGTTGTCTTTATATATATATATATATATATATATATATATATATATATATATATATATATATATATATATATATATATATATATATATATATATATATATATATATATATATACACACACACAAAATTTTTATTTTGGCATTTTTCTGTCTCCAGTTTATTGCTTGATACTAAAAATTTTAGCTCCGTCTTTTTTCTTAGAAAATTTGGACTCTTTAGGGAGTTCTGTGACTCATGTTTTCTTATTTTAAATAAAACGCAGCTTTCTTTCTCCTCTCCCTCTCTTGATTTTCTTCAGTTGCTTCGCTAGGATGCTTGTTGATTCGCTCGTAGTTACATTTCGTTCCAGATTTGCATTAACTACGAATATGGGTTCACTATACGCTTGTGCACAACGAATTTGTCCCTTCCCGCGGTCCATCAATCCCCGAGACGCCGCTAGCGGTGTATTTACGGCCGTAGTGTCAACTCTGGACACAGATGCTGGGCAGGCTCTCTCTCTCTCTCTCTCTCTCTCTCTCTCTCTCTCTCTCTCTCTCTCTCTCTCTCTCTCTCTTGCTCTCTTGTCGGCTTCCAAGTGTTTGTGTCCTGTGATGTCTGTGAGGTGTCAGGCTGTCTCTGCCTCTCAGCCTTGGCGGCAACGTGACCTGTAATTATGACAGGTGTGGGAATCGTGGCCGGTTGTTTGTTTACTGTGGCTCCTGCTGTCTCCTGTGTGTGGGGGAGGGGGAAGAATGAGGCCAGTTTGTGGGAAGAAGTTCTGACGTTAGGGAAGAACAGACGGAAGTCATGCAGCTCCTGGGTCATGGGAAGGTAATCAGGTTTGATATAAGGGAATGATAATTCCAAGTCCTTTGATCAAAAGCCCTTCACCGATATCAAGGTAATTTCCCTTGAGTGGTGCACATTGAGGAAGTCAAAAATTGTATAAAGGTGCAGGGAGCTGGAGGACAACAGTTATAGTAGAGAAAGCCTTTACGGAACGTTTCGCTCAAAGGGAAGTTTTTTTTATGTACATAAATGGTATGCAATACCGTCAAGGTGACAATTAGACACATGCGCTACATCTGGGTATCTTTACTGTAGACGTTTCGCCATCCAGTGGCTTTATCAATACGAATTATATCCTAAGCCACTGGATGGCGAAACGTCTACAATAATGATACCCAGATGTTGTACATGTGTCTAATTTTCACCATTTCATTTTCTTTTCCATAACAGTAACAGCCTGGTTGATCAGGCCCTGATCCACCATGAAGTCTGGTCACGGACCGAGCCGCGGGGGCGTTGGCCCCCGAAACCTTCTCCAGGTATACTCCAGGTAACGCCGGGACCCACCGACTGACCTCTCCCCAGCGGCTCTACCAGAGACGAGTCAGCTGACCGAACAGATACCAAGAATACACAAATGATACCAAGGAGACGGCCGCCGCGGTCTTTTTCCCCTTAAAGGTCGCACCATTTACACAAGTATGTATAATGTGCTGCAACTAAATGGTCACAAAATGCTAACGATTAATATCTAAATGTCGGCTGAGGATGGAGTTGATGTTGTCACTGACTTGTCATCTATATGGGTCGTAATGTGCTCATTTTTGTGGTGCTGCCCCATGCTGCTATTGTGGTGGAATGTCTTACAGAATGAGTAGTGCTGCCCAACTAGTTTGTCCCCTGGAGCAAAAAAAAAAAAAAATCTCAGGTCCCTTTATCTGCTAGAGAAAAAGGAGTTGATGATTCATCTGTCTTGATAACGGCCCAAGATTTCATTTATATTCTAGTGATGGTTTAGAACTCTTGTCTACTGAAGATAGCAGATAGTTACATCTGATGATGATGGTCCATAATTCAGTCTATCTGAGGACGATGGTTTGTAATTCCGTCTATCTGAGGAAAATGGCTCAATACTCTGTCTACAATCCCATTACCAGACTTTTTTTTTTCCTCTTCCTGATGCTGACTAAGAGCTATTCCTATTTCGGTGCTTCCATTCTATTCTGGCGTTGATTCAAGACTCCCTCTTCCTACTCACAATGGACTCCTTCGTCCTCCTGATGATGGCCCAGGACTCTCTACTGAAGATGGCTTAGGACTCTGCCTACTAGCGATAATCTAGAGCCTCTTAATCCCTTCCCTCCTTCCTACTCCTACTATGATTCTGGCATCTCTCTCTTCCTAATCACAATGACCTGGTGCTCCTTTTCCTACTGACGATAATCTAGGATTCAGTTTCCTACTGAATATAGTTCAGGACTCTTCCTGCCTACTGGCGGTGGTGCAGGACTCCCACTTCCTAACGGCGATGATAAAAGGCTCCATCTATCTGCTGAGGAAGTACACAAGGACTCGGTGGGCCCCGAGGGTGTCAGGGACTCGTGATCAGCGCCCGTAATGACAGGGCAACAGAAGTATGGCAGGAGTCGAGGTCGGCCACCTGTTCTTATATATAGTTATTATCATTCCCTGTGATCTCCTCCTCCTCCTCCAGCACCTCCCTCCGTCTGCCCCTTCAGCTCCGCTTCTTCCTTCTCGCTAACTTCAAGGAGGAGTGCCGTGTTATGATGGTGAAGGGCTCTAGATTCCAGGATCAAAACTAAGTGCTTCCCATTCTCCAGGAGTTGTACCCCCCCTATATGTTAGAGCTTCCCCATGAATAATAATTATAAAATAATAATCATATAAATAGTTATAATAATAATAATGATAATAACAATAATAATAATAATAATAATAATAATAATAATAATAATAATAATAATAATAATAATAATAATAATAATAATAATAATAATAATAATAATAATAAGACAAGCACCCGACTCATCCATGCCTTAAATGCAGCGGAAGCATCCCCTTTATACCCATTTTTCCCCTTACAGGCAGAGAGGAACTGGCTGCCTGTCTTCCCTTCGCGTGATGGTTGGCGTGGGAGGCGTCCAGCGTGCCCCCGTCAACACACTCTCAATCAAAGTGATCGATGACAGAAATTGGCATCGGCTGGTTTGCGGCAGTAAATCTGGCAATGCCCGTGTCTGTTTTCCAGGCAATTTCCTGATTGGGTAATAAAGCGACGCAGAGGCATTTTGAGGGTTGTTGGTAACTGCGGTGCCGATGATCAGGCTCCGATAACTCTCTCGACTGAGAGTGTTCGCAGCTGCGGTGATCATGACTCCAGGGGTTCACCGCTGTACGACCCTGATGGGTTCAGTGCATAGTTATAATGTTAATAATAATAATAATAATAATAATAATAATAATAATAATAATAATAATAATAATAATAATAATAATAATAATAATAACTTCAGGGGTAACTTGAGAATTAGCCTCAAAGTGCTCGTGACTTCTTTGTTGATAACTCTAAATTCTCAAAACAAAAAAAATTAATAGAAAATAAACGTAAGAATCATTAAAGAAAAAATTAATGGATAGTAAGTTGATTACATTTTAGGAAAACAAGAAAATAGTCGATATTTGAAACTCTCTTCTGTAAGATTTAGATTTCTGCCGTCGCAGAGGCTAGTTTATTGTGCACCTCATATCCATCCTGTGGATGTTAGTGGCTAGTTTATTATGCACCTCACATCCATCCTGTGGATGTTAGTGGCTAGTTTATTATGCACCTCATATCCATTATTACAACCCAGGAATTCGAAGCCTGTTAACCTGGGTGTAAAGGGAGCACGATAAACACAGCAGAAAAACTTTTGACTTATATTATCCTTCACCAAGTAAGAACAGAATTATGTACACTATGTACAACAATAGGTATTAGTGCAGTCCACGGTAAGCAAGGCAGAATAGAAGCCACTAGAGAGCAGATCGTGCTTCAACCAGCTCTAGAATGGGAATGACAAAGCCAGACAGGTGTGTGGTACCCACAACACCTCTGCGATTGCCAAAACTATCGTCTCATTGGCTGGAACCTGGGTACTGATTGAACGATGGGGAACCATCGTCAACCCTTAGCACTTGGTTCGCTGGTGTATACATGTGTTGAATAAAGGGTACGTACTCTTTGCATGCCACATCCATCCTGTGGATGGTAGTGGCTAGTTTATTGTGCACCTCATATCCATCCTGTGGATGGTAGTGGCTAGTTTATTGTGCACCTCATATCCATCCTGTGGATGGTGGCAGCTGGTTTATTAACTTGATATCCATCCAGAGTGTTAATGAGGACATTTAAATATTATATTTCAATATACTTTTTTTTGTATCTGTTAGAAGCAAATCTGCTTCTAACAGATACAATATCGTAACACCATGTATCTTATTTCCAGCAGCCAACACTGATTTCCAGCAGCCAACACTGATTTCCAGCAGCCAACACTGATTTCCAGCAGTCAATACTGATTTCCAGCAGTCAATACTGATTTCCAGCAGTCAACACTGATTTCCAGCAGCCAACACTGATTTCCAGCAGTCAATACTGATTTCCAGCAGTCAATACTGATTTCCAGCAGCCAACACTGATTTCCAGCAGCCAACACTGATTTCCAGCAGTCAATACTGATTTCCAGCAGTCAATACTGATTTCCAGCAGTCAATACTGATTTCCAGCAGCCAACACTGATTTCCAGCAGCCAACACTGATTTCCAGCAGCCAACACTGATTTCCAGCAGTCAATACTGATTTCCAGCAGTCAATACTGATTTCCAGCAGTCAACACTGATTTCCAGTAGTAAACACTGATTTCTTCGCGACTGAGGAAGAAAACAGCACAGGAAGACAATATAAACTATTGAGTCACTAGTGACATCGTGAATAAACGATTGCAAACCACTCGCAGAAGAGGGCTTGCGATCGAACTCTCGGCAAGCCTGTGCTAGAAGAAGGAGGCCGGTGCGTTGACCACTGTACCGTGTCGGCTTATAGAAATTCATCCATCAAGGAATATTTTAAAACCTTTCATTTCTATAATCTCCCCTTCCTATAACCTTCCCTTTCCATAACTTTACCTTTCTATGACTTTCCCATTCTGTAATATTCAACTTCTATAAGTTTCCCCTTCTTTAACATTCCCTTTCTATAACTTTCCCCTTCTAAAACTTTCCCTTTCTATAACCACCCCTTTCTATAACCTTCCCTTTCTATAACCATAAGGTCCATAACCTTTCTAGTCGGGCTGATCTCATTACTCCTGCATGGTAAAGTGGTTAACACACTTGCCTGCCACCCCTTTTTCCCATTATTTGAAATATATATACTATATATATATATATATATATATATATATATATATATATATATATATATATATATATATATATATATATATATATATATATACATATATATGTATATATATACGAGGTAAGGAAATACTTTCGATCGCAAAAAAATAATTAACTCAGCCACATATAATAAGAAGAGAAGGAAATTGCAAATTTAATATTAGTTCATCTTTGAGAATGACAATTGCGAAGAGACGGAGAGTTAGTGAGGGGAGAGAGTGATAAAAAAAGTGAAGAAAACGGCTCATGAATTCTGAGTCAGCTAACTTTTGTATTTATTGTGATTACCGTTTCTGTTGGTGCTGTTGGTACTGCTGTTGTTGCTGTTGTTGTTGCTGTTGTTGTTGGTGCTGCTGCTTGGTGTTTGGTTGGCCTGCTGCCTGTTCCTTGCTGGCTGTCTTGCCTTGCTGGTTAATCCACCCTGACCTGTGGTGCCCACACTGTCTGACCTCTGGTGCCCACACTGCCTGACCTCTGGAACCCACACTGTCTGACCTCTGGTGCCCACACTGTCTGACCTCTGGTGCCTACACTGCCTGACCTCTGGTGCCCACACTGCCTGACCTCTGGTGCCTACACTGCCTGACCTCTGGTGCCCACACTGCCTGACCTCTGGTGCCCACACTGCCTGACCTCTGGTGCCTACACTGCCTGACCTCTGGTGCCCACACTGCCTGACCTCTGGTGCCCACACTGCCTGACCTCTGGTGCCCACACTGCCTGACCTCTGGTGCCCACACTGCCTGACCTCTGGTGCCCACACTGCCTGACCTCTGGTGCCCACACTGCCTGACCTCTGGTGCCCACACTGCCTGACCTCTGGTGCCCACACTGCCTGACCTCTGGTGCCCACACTGCCTGACCTCTGGTGCCCACACTGCCTGACCTCTGGTGCCCACACTGCCTAACCTCTGGTGCCTACACTGCCTGACCTCTGGTGCCCACACTGCCTGACCTCTGGTGCCCACACTGCCTGACCTCTGGTGCCCACACTGCCTGACCTCTGGTACCCACACTGCCTAACCTCTGGTGCCTACACTGCCTGACCTCTGGTGCCCACACTGCCTGACCTCTGGTGCCCACACTGCCTGACCTCTGGTGCCCACACTGCCTGACCTCTGGCGCTCACACTGCCTGACCTCTGGTGCCCACACACTGTCTGACCTCTGGTGCCCACACTGCCTAACCTCTGGTTCCCACACTGCCTGACCTCTGGTGCCCACACTGCCTGAACTCTGGTGCCCACACTGCCTGACCTCTGGTGCCTACACTGCCTGACCTCTGGTGCCCACACTGCCTGACCTCTGGTGCCCACACTGCCTGACCTCTGGTGCCCACACTGCCTGACCTCTGGTGCCCACACTGCCTGACCTCTGGTGCCTACACTGCCTGACCTCTGGTGCCCACACTGCCTGACCTCTGGTGCCCACACTGCCTGACCTCTGGTGCCCACACTGCCTGACCTCTGGTGCCCACACTGCCTGACCTCTGGTGCCCACACTGCCTGACCTCTGGTGCCCACACACTGTCTGACCTCTGGTGCCCACACTGCCTGACCTCTGGTGCCTACACTGCCTGACCTCTGGTGCCCACACTGCCTGATCTCTGGTGCCCACACTGCCTGACCTCTGGTGCCTACACTGCCTGACCTCTGGTGCCCACACTGCCTGACCTCTGGTGCCCACACTGCCTGACCTCTGGTGCCCACTCTGCCTGACCTCTGGTGCCCACACTGTCTGACCTCTGGTGCCTACACTGCCTGACCTCTGGTGCCCACACTGCCTGACCTCTGGTGCCCACACTGCCTGACCTCTGGTGCCCACACTGCCTGACCTCTGGTGCCCACACTGCCTGACCTCTGGTGCCCACACTGCCTGACCTCTGGTGCCCACACTGCCTGACCTCTGGTGCCTACACTGCCTGACCTCTGGTGCCCACACTGCCTGACCTCTGGTGCCCACACTGCCTGACCTCTGGTGCCTACACTGCCTGACCTCTGGTGCCCACACTGCTTGACCTCTGGTGCCTACACTGCCTGACCTCTGGTGCCCACACTGCCTGACCTCTGGCGCCCACACTGCCTGACCTCTGGTGCCCACACTGCCTGACCTCTGGTGCCCACACTGCCTGACCTCTGGTGCCCACACTGCCTGACCTCTGGTGCCCACACTGCCTGACCTCTGGAACCCACACTGTCTGACCTCTGGTGCCCACACTGTCTGACCTCTGGTGCCCACACTGTCTGACCTCTGGTGCCCATACTACCTGACCTCTGGTGCCCACACTGCCTGACCTCTGGCGCCCACACTGCCTGACCTCTGGTGCCCACACTGCCTGACCTCTGGTGCCCACACTGCCTGACCTCTGGTGCCCACACTGCCTGACCTCTGGCGCTCACACTGCCTGACCTCTGGTGCCCACACTGCCTGACCTCTGGCGCCCACACTGCCTGACCTCTGGTGCCCACACTGCCTGACCTCTGGAACCCACACTGCCTGACCTCTGGCGCCCACACTGCCTGACCTCTGGTGCCTACACTGCCTGACCTCTGGTGCCCACACTGCCTGACCTCTGGTGCCCACACTGCCTGACCTCCGGCGCCCACACTGCCTGACCTCTGGTGCCCACACTGCCTGACCTCTGGTGCCCACACTGCCTGACCTCTGGCGCCCACACTGCCTGATCTCTGGTGCCCACACTGCCTGACCTCTGGTGCCCACACTGCCTGACCTCTGGTGCCCACACTACCTGACCTCTGGTGCCCACACTGCCTGACTTCTGGCGCCCACACTGCCTGACCTCTGGTGCCCACACTGCCTGACCTCTGGTGCCCACACTGCCTGACCTCTGGTGCCCACACTGCCTGACCTCTGGTGCCTACACTGCCTGACCTCTGGCGCCCACACTGCCTCCCCAATTTCCCCCCTTCCTTGCTTCCTTCATTCCTTTTTTCTTTCCTTTCCCCATTCATTCATTTCTCCATTCCTTCCTTCATTTATTGCTTCCTTTCTTCCTTCATTCATTCATTTCTCCATTCCATCCTTCCCTCCTTCCCTCCTGCCTTCCTTCCTTCCTCTATTTTTCCATTCCTTCCCTCCTTCCACCCTTCCTTCCTCCCTTCCTTTATTCTCTCTCTGACATACACAATATTCCCCATTAATCCCCATTAAAAGTTACTCTCCCCATTATCATTCCTCCCCCATTGGTTTTTCCCCCTGAGCTCCTCCGCCCACACTTCCCCTTCCCACATCGTGATAGTTTCATCTCTCTCTCTCTCTCTCTCTCTCTCTCTCTCTCTCTCTCTCTCTCTCTCTCTCTCTCTCTCTCTCTCTCTCTCTCTCTCTCTCTCTCTCTCTCTCTCTCGCTCTCTCTCTCTCTCTCTCTCTCTCTCTCTCTCTCTCTCTCTCTCTCTCTCTCTCTCTCTCTCTCTCTCTCTCTCTCTCTCTCTCTCTCTCTCTCTCTCTCTCTCTCTCTCCCTCTCTCTCTCTCTCTCTCTCTCTCTCATTAGATGTTCTCTTTCTTCCCTCCACATCACATTTCTTATGTTTATTCCCCTCTTCTTCCTTCACCATGTGCCTCTTCCTCTTTCTCTCTTTAGGGCGAAGCGTTATGCAACGTTTCGCACAGTGAGAACTCTAAAGCGATAAAACTCTTGAGCGAAACGTTGCTTATCACTTTCTATAGCAACAGGTGCTGTATGACCTCCAATGTCACAGTAAACAGGTGTTATATATATATATATATATATATATATATATATATATATATATATATATATATATATATATATATATATATATATATATATATATATATATATATATATATATATGCAAAACAACCACTCTGAAAGAATAGAGAAATTCCAAGCGCTTTCGTGACTACTCACATTATCAAGGAACTATTTATTTATTTATTTATTTAGTAATTTTAGCATACATACAGAGGTACAAAAAAAATATAGGTAAGAGCAGCATGCCAAAGCCACTTATATGCATAGCATTACGGGCTGGCTTAAAATTAACTTAAGATTAACTAAGCAATGATGAAATCAGTGATAAAACATTATTGTAAACAGATAACTATAAAGCACAAATGAGTATTACAAAGACAGGTCATATGGTTGCATGCATTGTTGTACATTCAGTAGAATGGAGTATTCTGTTAGGTAGTGTATTTAAAAAAATAACAAGGTTAGATTGGGTCCTAGGTATAACATTTGTGTGATATAATTGTGAGTAACATATAGGATATACAATTTATAAGGTTCAGTTATTCAGTATTTATTTGGTTTTGAGTGAGTAAGTGATCTTTGAGAAGAGACTTGAATTTATAAACAGGTAGTGTTTCTTTTATATTTACAGGTAATGAATTCCAGATTTTAGGGCCTTTTATGTGCATTGAGTTTTTGCATAGCGTGAGATGGACACGAGGAACATCAAAGAGTGATCTGTGCCTTGTGTTATGGTCATGTGTTCTGTTGAGGTTGGCAAGGAGATGTTTGAGGGGAGGGTTAATATCAGAGTTAAGTGTTCTATGTATGTAATAGGTGCAGTAATAAGTATGGATGTTTTGTATGGTGTGTTGGTTGAGTGTTTTGAATATTGGTGGAGTGTGTTGCCTGTAGTGAGAATTTGTTATCATTCTAACTGCAGCCTTTTGTTGGGTAATTAGTGGTCTGAGATGGTTAATTGTTGTTGAGCCCCATGCACAAATTCCATAGGTGAGATAGGGGTAAATAAGAGAGTGATATAGGGCCAGGAGGGCTGACTGTGGAACATAGTACCGTATCTTCGATAGTATGCCTACAGTCTTGGAAATTTTCTTAGAAATTTGTTGTATATGTGTATGAAATTTGAGTCTATTATCAAGGTGGATTCCTAAGAATTTTCCCTCTGTTAGCTTTGTGATAGGTGATCCGTTTATCGTTATGTTAAGAGGTACATCTGTAGCTCTGTTAACAAACTGAATGAAGTAGGTTTTGTCAATGTTTAGTGTAAGTTTGTTAGTCCTCATCCAGGTAGATATTTTCTGTAATTCGGTGTTTACAGTATTGGCTAGCGTGACTGGGCTCGGGTGAGAGAAGACGTATGTAGTGTCATCTGCAAAAAGTGTGGGAAAGTAAAGCATCCAAGGAAGCTATATAAGGGGTCTGGCCAGCACCTCACTATCAGATCCCACAACGGTTAAACACCTGACGCGCGCCGACCCAACTTGGATAGGTCCTTTGCACAACTCACCCACTGAGCCAACAATAGGGCTCAAAATATCAACAAGCCATTTGGATAATTTATATGAAACTGACCCTATGGAGCTAATAATTGGTCTGACTGGATATAAATTATAAATTATCCAAATGGCTTGTTGATATTTTGAGCCCTATTGTTGGCAAAATTTCTAACTTTAATGTTAAAAACAACATAGACTTGGTTGATAAATTAAGCTCCTTGACTGACTTAAATGATTTTAACATGGTTAGTTTTGATGTTACTTCTTTGTTTACGAAAGTTCCTGTTGATGATTTATTAAGTTTCTTATCTGAAGAACTCGTTAACTATGATTTACCATTGCCAGTTCCTACTATCATTAAACTTATTAAACTTTGCATTGTTGATGCAAAATTTGTATTTAATGATAAGTTTTACACTCAGAAGTTTGGTATGGCAATGGGAAATCCTCTTTCACCTGTTCTTAGTAACCTATACATGGAATTTTTTGAAACAAGGTTGCTTAACACAATCCTCCCTAATAGAGCTAAATGGTTCAGATATGTTGATGATATTTTGTGTCTTATGCCCAAAAATGTAGATATACACCATTTCCTTAGAAAATTAAATAGCTTAGCCCATTCTATAAACTTTACTGTTGAGTTTGAAGAAAATAACTCATTGCCTTTTCTAGATGTTTTAATTATTAAGGGTAATAATGAATTCAAATTTAAAATTTACAGAAAACCTACAAATAACTGTTCCTATGTCCACTATTATTCCTCGCATCAAGATAGAGTCAAACTGTCTGTTTTCTCATCAATGTTTTTGAGAGCTTTACGAATTTGTAGTCCTGAGTTCATAGATGAGGAAATATCCAAAATTTATGAAATAGGTAATGATTTAAAATACCCAAGAAATGTAATTGATAAATCTTTTAAAGTTGCTAGAAATACTTTTTACAATCCAAAAGGGGACAACCAGCCTTATTCAACTAAAAATATGTTGGTTCTCCCTTACCATGAAAACTTGGTTGATATGCCTTCTCTTCTTAAGACTTTTAATATTAAAGTTGTATTCAAAAATCTTGATACAGTAAAAAAACTTTTGATAAAGAATTCCCCCCAATATGCTGATGGATGTGTCTATAAGATTCCTTGTAAAATTTGCGATAAAGTTTATTACGGTCAAACTGGTAAAAATCTCGAACTAAGATTAAAACAACATAAATATAGCATTAGAACTGGACAAGATTCCAATGCTCTATTTATTCATGTAAGAGATTTTAACCATCCAATTGATTTTCAAAAAGTTGAGAAAGTAGTATCAAGCAAGTCCATGGTCGACAGGAATATAATTGAATCTTGTTTCATAAAAAGCAGTTTTGACAATAATATGAATATTTCCTTTGGTTTATATAAATTAGATCCATTTATAATTAATAGAATTTGGGAAGAATTTAATAATACACTGGACAAATAATAATTTTTAAATTTTCTTGGGTAGAATAGCTTGGGGGTGAGTTGTGCAAGGGACCTATCCAAGTTGGGTCGCCGCGCGTCACGTGTTTAACCGTTGTGGGATCTGATAGTGAGGTGCTGGCCAGACGCCTTATATAGCTTCCTTACCTGGAGGTTATTCCGGGGATCAACGCCCCCGCGGCCCGGTCCATGACCAGGCCTCCCGATGGATCAGGGCCTGATCAACTAGGCTGTTACTGCTGGCCGCACGCAGTCCAACGTACGAGCCACAGCCCGGCTGATCCGGCACTGACTTTAGGTATCTGTCCAGCTCTCTCTTGAAGGCAGCCAGGGGTTTATTGGCAATTCCCCTAATGCTTGATGGGAGGCTGTTGAACAGTTTTGGGCCCCGGACACTTATGGTGTTTTCTCTTAGTGTACCAATGGCGCCCCTACTTTTTATTGGGGGCATTTTGCATCGCCTGCCCAGTCTTTTACTTTCGTAGGGAGTGATTTCTGTGTGCAGATTTGGGACCATTCCTTCCAAGATTTTCCAAGTGTAGATTATGATATATCTCTCCCTCCTGCGTTCCAACGAGTACAAGTCAAGTGCTTCCAAGCGTTCCCAGTAGTTAAGGTCCTTGACAGAACTTATACGTGCAGTAAAGGATCTCTGTACACTCTCTAGATTTCACCTGCTTTGAATGGAGATGTTAATGTACAGCAGTATTCCAGCCTAGAGAGAACAAGTGATTTGAAAAGGATCATCATGGGCTTGGCATCTCTCGTTTTGAAAGTTCTCATTATCCATCCTATCATTTTCTTTGCACGTGCGATCGTGGCACTGTTGTGATCCTTGAAAGTGAGATCCTCAGACATTACTACTCCCAGGTCCCTTACATTCCTTGGATGCTTTACTTTCATAGTTCCTTGATAATGTGAGTAGTCACGACAGCGCTTGGAATTTCTCTATTCTTTCAGAGTGGTTGTTTTGCATATTCTGAAATCACCTGTTTACTGTGATCTTATTGCATATATATATATATATATATATATATATATATATATATATATATATATATATATATACACACATATATACATATATAAATACCACACACACACACACACACACACACACACACACACACACAAAGCAGACAGCACCTCGCAGCACATTTCTGGGAACACCAGCTATAAAGATGGTGTCAGTATCGCCTCAAATAACATCTACAGAGATTTACCGACACACCTGCCACTGAGCGAACTTCTCTCGCTCACGAATACCTGACTGCAATTAGCAAGGCACCTGTTTCCTGAGGTGAGGGAGAGGGGGCCACATGCACCCCTGTGTCCCCTCTGGTGAGGCCACCTACACCCCCATTGTGTCCCCTCAGGTGAGGGGTCGTAGAGGGACTTGTGGCAGTCCTTAGTGAAAGGGTGCCAGCAAAGGGTTCTACATCCAAGAAATTGGAGTTACTCTTCTCTTCTTCTAATCGAATGGGTTGAAAGCTTCCCATGAATATAATAATAATAATAATAATAATAATAATAATAATAATAATAATAATAATAATAATAATAATAATAATAATAATAATATAACAACAACAACAACAACAATAATAATATCATCACCTCACTGAGTATCTTAATAATTCAAGTAGTTTTCTGGGGATAATTTGTGCCTGAATTTGTGTTTTTTTGAAAGAAACATTTCGAAGAAGTCTGGCAGTGAGTTGTGTGTCAGAGCTGACGAGTCTTTAATTCCGTGTCTGGCTCGGCTCACACAAGGAATTACTGGAAATGTATCAAGGAAAGTGAAATGCTGTTTTCAAAATTAAAGTGAAGAAAGAAATTGGTAAGAGAATCGTCAATATATATATATATATATATATATATATATATATATATATATATATATATATATATATATATATATATATATATATATATATATATATATATATATATATATATATATATATATATATATATATATATATATATATATATATATATATATATATATATATATATATATATATATATTATATTTCGACAAGCAGAGTTGTCATCATCAGATCTGCAGCAGCAGCAGCAGCAGCAGCAGCAGCAACCACCACGGTGGTCTCTACCACTTACATTTCTCTGAGGTTTCAAGACCAGCCATGTAGCAACATTAGTCCCTTAGTCCCTTTGTCACCGCCTTGACAGACGCCCACCAGACCTAATCATCACAAAATCCATCCATTCCTCTTCTAACCCACCTTAACGCCCACACCCACAAACCCCCTCCCCCTCACGCCTACATCCAGTCACGGCCCGTATCCAGGACAGGTCAGAGGTCCCATCAAACCACTCCTCCATTACCTGCCAGCAGCAACCATCATCAAAACAGATCCTGTTATTTGGTAAAATAAACAGTGATACATAAGACCGGTGAATTTGGCTCGACGTGAGAACTGGAAGGTGAGAGGCACGCCATCAGGACGTACACCGCGACGCTCCGACCGACAGCGATTCCAACTTTACACACTCTGAGTTTAAATCTCATTTAGCGGCCTTACACGGGATCAGGCGGTGATATGATTGTCAGAAGCCGAGATGTCCGTCATTTGAGGCTAATCCATCACCAGGAACAGTTCCGACAGTCTCTAAAGTATCACCCACGGGCAACACAACTCTGAATTTAAACCTGTTGACAAAATAATGGCTGGTGTACCACAGGGTCCCTCAACCTTAACACGCACCACGGCCATTTAGGTAAAGAAATTTCACTCTGACAAAAATCTTACGTGGCTTAACGGGAATATATGAGTTTTTTAACCAGGGTTTCAGTGACAGGTGGGAGTTAGTGTGTAATGGATTTTTTTATATATAAAAAAAATGGGTACATCAGCAGTGTGCTGTTGGGTACAAAGACATTCTTGTAAACATCAACGAAAAATAAATACTTGTACATATCAATCTATTTTACTGTATCACAGTTACAATCTATGTAAAGCTTTACCAAGTTAATCGAAGCTCTACAAAGAGCGATACGTTGTAACAATATAAGACTGCTCTATGCTCTGTTATTAAATATTTTCATTAGTGTACTGCCACCCTTCTCTATACGATAGTTACACAGAGGGAAAAAAAACTGCTTATGTTTTTCTGCCATAGTCCACCACAAGGGGGAAAAAGCAGCTCTAGGGAAGTTAAAAGGTGAATTCGGTGCCTTTCAAGGGATGTAACCGGAAGGTAAGACTCCTGGAGGAGTCTTACCTTCCGGTAATCCTCAAATTCATCTACACGCCGCTAATAATTTACCCGAGTTTAAGGAGATAGATTAGGAATGCTGTCTACCTCCGGCTCTTCATTTCCGTCCATCTCCTGAAGCAGTTTTTTCACCCATGTTAATTTCCTGGGCAATGGCGTCTTATTTCAAGCACACCATCAACGATATTCATAAAATAGCTGTTACTTTTCTATTTTATCCAGTTAGTCTTGTAATTCGTTACCTTCTACCACCAACACTATCACCTATCACCATCATCTATCACCATCACCTATCACCATCACCTGCCATCACTATCACCTACTCTTATCATTCTTACTCTTCATCACTGTCACCTACCACCATCACCTCACCCTCTACCACCATTACCATCACCTACCACCATCACTTTACCCTCTACCACCCCTAACTACCACCATCACCCACATAAGACCGGCACTATAGTCACTATCACCTTCCTTCCATCCTGAAATAATACTCGCTCATCCACTTCATTTACATTGCAAATAGAAAAACTTAACCAGGAAGACAAATCTGATGAAACAAAGGTACAGATGCAGTAAACAACGACCCAAATGCACATTTGCATATCTAGGAAGGCATAGATAGAGCCATTGCTTGTTGACTTTGTGCACTCTCACCCGGATGTCCAGGTTGCAAGGAACGAGTTAACTGCTGAGTTTCTATCTGCAAAGGAATTGCTTTTTTTTGTGGTTACTTTAAGTTATTAAGGAGATATTTTTTTACGAATATTTTGTTCAGGTGAACTGAAGGAAAAGTGATCAGATCCTTCTCTCTCGTTCACCTACACCTTTTCTCTACCCATGCACACGTTTCCCATCCACATGCACCCCTTTCAGAAATCCCCCAATGTTTTTTTTTTTTACTTTCCCTTCCTCTCCTTCTTGTCTTCTCTCCCCCCCACTAGTAGCACCCTAACCACCGGCAGCACCAGCAGCTGAAGCAACATCACCAGCAACAACAGCAACACTAGCAGATCCAGCAGCACCAACAATAGTAACGAAAACAGCAGCAGTAGCAGCACAAGAGTAGATCCAACAACAGCAGCGGTAACGGCAATATTACCACCATCACCACCCTCTCGCTACCCCTTAGGATAATTCTCTTTCCCTCATCCTCAAATAAGAGGAAGGGTAAAGAGAACCAAAGATAATTGTCTGTTGGTTTGACGAGTTAATTAGGAGCGGCTAACCAGGAATTAGAAGGTCTTTGATGAGGCTCTCTAGTCTCTAACAACCACAGCGAAGCATCTTAGTGACGTACGAGGGTTAACTGCCCTAACCTCTTTCTAAATTTATTATGTTTGAGGCATATCTGTTTACAGTGTCAGTCCTTGGTGTGGTAGACAGTAGAAGGCAAAAAGACGAAGATAATATGGAACACAAGCTTCTAAGCTGATGAACTGAGTTCCTATACCTCTTCAGTCTTCTACATTGTATTGATACAGCCACTGGAGGGCGAAACGTCTACAGAATAAAGATGCCCAGATGTTGGTCATTGGTCTAATTCATCATGGATGGTGGAACACAACAACACACTCACTTAGAGCATCTATATTGGACGGGTAGCGGACCGGGGACCCTGATCACTCCGAATGATGCCACAGAATGAGAGAACACAGTATATAAAGTAGAAGAAAGGGAAATAGAGCCTATTTTCACTGAATAAAATGGGATGCATTAATCTGACAACGTTCCACCTCCATGGAGAGATTTGCCCAACTGCTCCTATAAAGCTGCCCGGTGTATGAGCAACATTGGCGCTACTTGGGAGTTTTAAACCCATCTACAACTCTCTTGTTAAACAAGCGTCCGAGATCAACCCATTATTACCGCGTTGATAAATTGTATCTCAAAGGGACGGGAAGCCCAGGATATCTCCACCCTCCTCCATCACACCTCCTTCACGGCGCTTACAAAGGTTTCTCCTGTAAAATAAATAGCTAGATACCTCACTTAGGTACCTCTTCTTATTCTAGAAAATGTGTTTCATCTGATTCTTCTCTTCAGTTTCTCCTAAGAGATAAACAAACGCTTGAGAGCCCTTGTCTGTTCCCATTGTTGCTTTTTTTTAGCTGTGGTATTTTTTGATGTGTGTGGAGGGAGGGAGATTAAATGAGATTCGATGCGCTGTTGGAGTGCAAGCAAGGTAACATTGATGAGGAGATTCGGAGAATCGGGTTAGTCGGATTTGAGTACTGGTTTGGTAGGTATGTAGGTCTACATATATTACAGGTCTCCCAAACTCTAACGTCTTTATACCCTTCCCCACAAGTCTCCCCTCTCTCAAGACTTAAGGGAATTAAAGGTTTTCGAGAAATCCAGTAAGGTACTTCTTTATTTCCCACATCTGGAGTCGGGAAGTTCAGGCGGAAGGGTGAGGGAGTTTCACCTCGAAGGGTCATTCGAAGTGTAATGTGAGTGCCCTTCTGGCATACTGTGTGAGAGAAGGGAATTGATGTTGGAGTGCTCTGGGAAAGTACAGGAAGGGTGTGTGAGTGCTATGGGAGAGTGATGGAAGCTAAGGACACAAATATATCATGGGGAAATTATAACAGGAGAGGATAACAAAACCTGCAGGATTGTCCGTCAGGTGGCTACTGGCATTCGACTCCAACAAATGCAAGGTTATGAAATTTAGGAAGGACAGTAAAAACCAGAAACGGAGTTCAGTCTCGGAGGCAGGGGCTTAAAAATCTTCAAACCCCACTCAGGTAGAAGTGTCATTAATATCGTAATTATCTATAGGTTATGTATAATAATAGAGATGTAAAAACCAGTTTCCAATTGCCCACTCACATCAAGGTGTATTACAACCTAGGATTTCAAATGGCCTGTTATCCCAGGTGTAATGGGAGCAAATAAACACAGTAGAAAAAGTTTAGACTTATATTATCCTTCACCAATTATAACAGCAATATGTACACTATGTACAGTGATAAATATAGTGCACTCCACGGTAAGCAAGGCAGAAATAGAAGCAACAAGATAGCAGACCGTGCTTCAACCAGCTCTAGAATGGGAATGACAAGGGCAGACAGGAGAGCGGTATCCACATAACCTCTGCGATTGCCAATCCCACCTTCTTATTGGCTAGAACCTGGTCACTAGTTGAACGATGGGGCCCCATCATCAACTCTTAGCAACCTGGTTCGCTGGTTGGGGGAGATAGCCTGTAAATGAGGGTGTGTCCATGCGCCGAATAAAGGTTACGTACTCTTTGCATGCCACAAGGTGTGTATGGGGAGGGGGTGCCAATATGAAGGGGGGGTCACAGGGTACACACCTTCTACCAACCCTAGTACTGGTTGTTACACCTACCATATTTTCCGGCATATAAGGCGCACCTTTTTTCACACAAAAAGTCTTGGAAAATTAGCCCTGCGCCTTATATGCTCAAGGTCACACTTCAGCGTAAAGGATAATTAACCTGAATATGATTACTGATTTACCGTCATGATACTTCTGTCGTGCGCCTTATATGCTGGAAAATACGGTATATTATAAAACTTGGACTATAGATAATTATGACATTAATTACACAAGGACCTCGGGGTGAGCATAGTACCGAGCATATCACCCAAATCACAACACATCAACCGAATAACATATGCAACTACTGCGCCTCTGAAAATAGAAGATTTTCCATCGGTAATGTCAGTAAAGAGTTATTCACGACACCATATGCGACATATGTCGGAACCATCTCTAGAGTCTGCAGCACCAGCATGAAACACACGCCTGATCGTGCCAAGAAACCTGGAAAAAAATGAAGAATGGGTGGGGTTGAAGCCCATGGAGAGCGATTCTTAAAACCTGAAAAGTAGAGAGGTTTGCAACAATACTAGTGTTAGTGGTAAGAGTTACAGGTTATTAGGTGAGACTGAAGTTACTAAATGTGATGAGGATAGAAGGACTAGGGGAGACTTGATAACTACATACAAATTACTAAGAGGAATCGATAGGATAGACACGTACAGGTTGTTCAAGAGACAGGAAACAGGTACACGAGGGAACAACTGGAAGTTAAAAACCAAGGTGAGTCACGAAGTCACGACAACACAAGATCCAAACATAGCTATAAGAAAAGGTATGACAGAGCTCACGAAGCCAAGTGAGTGGAATCCACCAGCAGCCAGTATGAGAAACAGGGCCAGGAGCAAAGCCTCGACCCCTGCAACCACAAAAAAAAAAATTAAGTACACACTGTCAAGCCATCCGACAGCCCATACAAAGTGCAATGATTTTTCACATGGCCTGCCATAGCTGTCAGCTGTCTACCGAGAGACTGGTAATGAGAGGGTGGGTGGGGTGAGAGCGAGAGAGAGCGAGAGAGAGAGAGAGAGAGAGAGAGAGAGAGAGAGAGAGAGAGAGAGAGAGAGAGAGAGAGAGAGAGGAGCAGTGGTGGTGATGGGCCGGTGGATCAAAGGTGGCGGCCAGGGTCATTGAAGGAAGTCAGCAATCATCAGTGAAACAATGACACCCCCGCGGTGTCTTTGTCCTGGTCAGTCGTAAGTGAGTCTCATCCAGGCTGTCTACATTCACCCCCACTACCCAACCACCTCCCCACCCCCGCTCATGATGCATGGTGGTGGTGGTTGGTAGTAGTAGTGGTGGTGGGTAGTGGTAGTGGTCATTAATGGTAGTTGTGGTGGCGGGTGGTTGTAGTGAATAATAGTGGTAGTAAGGGTGGTGGTGGTGGTGGTCGTAGTGGAGATGGTAATAGTGGTGGTGGTGAGCTAGTACTAGCAGCGGTGGTCGTGGTAGTTTTGGTCGTGGCAGCAATGGTCGTGGCAGCGATGGTCGTGGCAGCGATGGTCGTGGCAGCGATGGTCGTGGCAGCGATGGTCGTGGCAGCAGTGGTCGTGATCCGCTAGTCGACAGCATCAGTAGCAACAGGCTACCAGCATCACTCACAGCAGAACCACAACCACACAAACGGAGACAGGCCGGAGTGACCTGTAATGGCCTGCAGGATTGGACGGATGGCGGACCAAATCGGCATTTTCTGTCCAATCCAGCTCTCGCACCGCCTAATTGACACCCTCGGGTCAAGAGACCACAAAACCACACGGCGCAATAGAGCTGACTACTCCTGGACTAACCAACCAAATAGTGGAACTTACCGAAGGACTGAAGGACAGACCACCAATGAACTGATGACCTCGTTTTCTAAGCTGTCAGGTGATGATGCATCGAGCGGAGTCACTTACGATGTCCAACTGAGGTTCTTCAGTTTACCAAGCGTTCACAAGTCCTTCCCATTGTGTTCTCGGAGCCCGTGCGCAGTGGGCCGCTTCTGCCTACCTCCTAACTGATGGAACCCGGATTCGTCTATTAGATTTGCGGGGGGGAACATCCTTTGCGGCCCTTTAGCCGATGGCTGCCTTCCCCCCCTCCCTGATCCCTCCCTCTCCTCCCCTACAAAGGAGTGTTGATGACCAGTTCTGGTATCTGGTGTGATTCCGTGGTATCCTGTGGTATCCTGTGAGAGTCTTTGATCTATAGTTGTGTGGTCTTGACAACCACAAAAATGAGTCTTCAACGTCTAAACTGAATCATCTTTGTGATACTCATCTGTATAAGCTAACTGATCCATGTGAGCTAACTCATCCCTCTTACTCACTAACTTCTCTTCTTGGGTAAAATTGGGTTAGGGCAATATTTTTGTCAGTGGATTTGGGTTTGATAAGGACCTGCCAAGTATGAGCCAGTAGGCCTGCTGCAGTGTTCCTCCCATGTTCTTATGTACCTTTACGGCATGTCCGCCAAACTATATAAATTACGTGTTATCTGCGGCTATGTGGTATTCTGCCTTTGCTGTATAATCTACAACTTTAACCTCTCAAGTGTCTGCCACTTATCAGTTTCTTCCTCACGTTCACACTCAGGCTTGGGGGAGAAAAATACAGGGGAGAAAAAAGGGTAAACATCGTAGAAATTCAGACGAAAGACCACGAGAAGCAAAACAAATAAACAAGGTGAGTGGTGATAGAAAACAAACAGAACTTACATGTACACACATAGTTCTCTCTCTCTCTCTCTCTCTCTCTCTCTCTCTCTCTCTCTCTCTCTCTCTCTCTCTCTCTCTATCTATCTATCTATCTATCTATCTATGTCTTTCTTTCCCCCTCTCTCTTTTTATTTCCCCTCACTTCCTTTCCTCCTATTTTCCTTCTCCTATCCTTCTGTCTCCTTTTTTTCCTAGTCATCTCTCCTCTCTTCTTCCCTCATGTCTCTTCATCCTTTATTCCTGTTTTGTCTTATTTTTCTTTTCCCCATCTCCGTGTATCCTGCCTTTCCTTCTCCAGTTTTCCTTTAATATACTATTCTCCTTTCTTATCATGTCCCTCGTTCTCCTGCTTCTCATCTCCGTTCTTACGTTTTCGGCTCTTCTCTTCTTTCCTTCCTTTCTGCTTTTCTTCTCTTCGTCTTTCTTTTGTGCTTCTCCTTGCCTATTCTTCCATTCTTTTCTTCCCTTGCCTTCACCTTCTTGTCCTTGTCTCTCTTCTCTTTACATCCTCCCCTCTCCTCCTATCTCATTTCCTACCCCTCTTTCATCCCCTCAAACGTCCCTTCCATCCCCTCAACTTCTTTCTTTTTAACCCCCCTCCCCATTCTTCCCCTCTTCCACACCTCTTCACATCCCTCCCCGACCTCCTCACCTCAGAACTCACTCCAGTAAATCTCAGCCTCCTTACCAGTGTCTGTGAGGGTCTGGCGCTTCTTACGCTCTATTAGCAAGAGAAACAGCGGGTATCAGAGTGTGCCGCCCTGCTCAGAGTTACGACCCCCTTACGTCACTCACGGGAAACAGGAGGTGAGGTTAGGGTACTTGTCTCGTTGTGGTTGCAGGGGGGTCGAATCTTGGTTCTTTGCCCTCCGGCTCCACTGAGGTTACTGTCTTCAGACTTTGTGTGAGCTCTGTCATGCCTGTTCTTAAAACTGTGTGTGTGTGTGTGTGTGTGTGTGTGTGTGTGTGTGTGTGTGTGTGTGTGTGTGTGTGTACTCACCTAGTTATGGTTGTAGGGGTCGAGTCACAGCTCCTGGCCCCGCCTCTTCACTGGCAGCTACTCGGTCACTTTTCATGCTCCATGAGCTTTATCATACCTCTTCTTAAAGCTATGTATGGATCCTGCCTCCACTACATCACTTCCCAGACTATTCCACTTCCTGACTACTCTGTAACTGAAGAAATACTTCCTAACATCCCTGCGATTCATCTGTGTCTTCAACTTCCAACTGTGACCCCTTGTTGCTGTGTCCCATCTCTGGAACATCCTGTCTCTGTCCACCTTGTCGATTCCTCTCAGTATTTTATATGTCGTTATCATATCCTCCCTATCTCTCCTGTCTTCCAGTGTCGTCAGGTCGATTTCCCTTAACCTCTCCTCGTAGGACATACTCCTTAGCTCCGGGACTAGTCTTGTTGCAAACCTTTGCATTTTCTCTAGTTTCCTTACATGCTTGGGTAGGCGTGGGTTCCAAACTAGCGTGTGTGTGTGTGCGTGTGTATGTGTATGGATGCTGCCTCTACCATTTCGCTGTTCATGTCGTTCCACTTCCGAACTACTCTGAGGCTGGAGAAATGTTTCGTAACATCCCTGTTACTCATCTCTGTGTGTAACTTCCAGCTGTGCTCTCGTGAACCCGTTTTCCGCCTCAGAAATAGCCTATCCCTGTCTACCTTATCTCCGCAACCCTACATGCTATGCTTACCTGTCGGTCCCCTCTCGTATACATTATACTTAATCTTGTCTTCAAATCCCTTTCTGTTTTTTTGACTAGCTTATCAAGTTTATCAAACAGGAGAATTACTCAGAAAGACAGAATAAAATAGAAATGAACCTTAAAGAGAGAGTCTCCGATTTTCACGTATTTATGTTTGGTTCCTCCATTCGGCATGTTGATTAAAGTCATTGCTAGGTTAGGTTAGGTTAGGTTAGGTTAGGTTAGGTTAGGTTAGGTTAGGTTAGGTTAGGTTAGGTTAGGTTAGGTTAGGTTGGGTTAGGTTAGGTTAGGTTAGGTCAGGTTAGGTTAGGTTGGGTTAGATTAGGTTAGGTTTGGTTAGGTTAGGTCAGGTTAGGTTAGGTTAGGTTAGGTCAGGTTAGGTTAGGTTAGGTTAGGTTAGGTAAGGTTAGGTAAGGTTAGGTTAGGTTAGGTTAGGTTAGGTTAGGCTGGGTAAGGTTAGGTAAGGTTAGGTTAGGTTAGGTTAGGTTAGGTTAGGTTAGGTTAGTTAAGTTAGGTTGGGTTAGGTTTGGTTAGGTTAGGTCAGGTTAGGTTAGGTTAGGTTAGGTTAGGTTAGGTTAGGTCAGGTTAGGTAAGGTTAGGTTAGGTTAGGTTAGGTTAGGTTAGGTTAGGTAACGTTAGGTTAGGTTAGGTCAGGTTAGGTTAGGTTAGGTCAGGTTAGGTTAGGTTAGTTTAGGTCAGGTTAGGTTAGGTAAGGTTAGGTTAGATTAGGTAAGATAAGGTTAGGTTAGGTTAGGTTAGGTTAGGTAAGGTTAGGTAAGGTTAGGTTAGGTTAGGTTAGGTTAGGTTAGGTTAGGTTAGGTTAGGTTAAGTTAGGTTGGGTTAGGTTTGGTTAGGTTAGGTTAGGTTAGGTTAGGTTAGGTTAGGTTAGGTTAGGTTAGGTTAGGTCAGGTTAGGTAAGGTTAGGTTAGGTTAGGTTAGGTTAGGTTAGGTTAGGTTAGGTTAGGTTAGGTTAGGTTAGGTCAGGTTAGGTTAGGTTAGGTCAGGTTAGGTTAGGTTAGTTTAGGTTAGGTTAGGTTAGGTAAGGTTAGGTTAGGTTAGGTTAGGTTAGGTTAGGTTAGGTTAGGTTAAGTTAGGTTAGGTTAGGTTAGGTTAGGTTAGGTTAGGTAAGGTTAGGTCAGGTTAGATAAGGTTAGGTTAGGTTAGGTTAGGTTAGGCTAGGTTAGGTAAGGTTAGGTTAGGTTAGGTTAGGTTAGGTTAGGTTAAGTTAGGTTAGGTTAGGTTAGGGTCAGGTTGGAGGTTAAGGTTAGGTTTAGGGTCGGAGGTTAGGGTTAGGTAATTGGAGTTAGGTTAGAATTAGGGTAATAAGATAAAGGTTAGGTTAGGTTAGGTTAGGTAAGGTTAGGTAAGGTTAGGTTGGATTTTAGGTTAGGGTTAGGTTAGGTTAGGTTAAGGTTAGGATTGGGTTTGGGTTAGGTTTGGTTAAGGTTGGAGGTTAGGTTAGGTTAGGTTAGGGATTAGGTTAGGTCAGGTTGGAGGTGAAGGTTAGGCTTGGAGTTAGGTTTACACGGTTAGGGTTCAGGTTAGGTTAGGTAAGGGTCCAGGTTAGGTTAGGTCCAGGGTTAGGTTAGGTTAAGTTAGGTTAGGTCCAGGTTAGGTTAAGGTTAGTTTAAGGTTAGGGTTAGTTAGGGATTAGGTTGAATGGGTTCAAAGTTAGGTTGGGATTGGGGTTGAGGTTAGGTTAGGTTAAGTTAGGTTGGGATTGGGTTGAGGTTGAAGGTTGGGTTAGGTTAGGTTAGGTTAGGTTGGGTTAGGTTAGGGTTAGGTTAGGTCCCAGGTTAGGAGTTGGGTTGGGTTAGAATTAAGGTTAGGTTTGGGTTTAGGTTAGGTTAGGTCAGGTTGAGGTTGAGTTATTGGGTTAGGTTGAGGTGAGGTTAGGATTAAGGTTGGGATTGGTTAGGTTAGGTAAGGTTAGAGTGAGGTTAGGTTAGGTTGGGATTGGGTTAGAGTTGGGTTAGGCTAGGGTAAGGTTAAGTGTGGAGTTAGGGATTAGGGTTAGGTTAGGTTGGAGGTTAGGTTAAGTTAGGGATTGGGATTGGGTTAGGTTTTGGTTAGATTTAGGTCAGGTTCGAGGTTAGGATTTGGGACCTTAGGTTGGTTGGATTAGGTTATGGGTTAGGTTGGGTCCGGAGGTTAGGGCCTGCAAGGTTAGGTTGGGTTAGGTTGGAGGTTGGGTTAGGGTTAGGGTGAACGTTAGGGTTAGGTTAGGTCCAGGGTTAGGTTAGGTTAGGTCCCAGGATTAGGGTTAGGGTTAGTTTAGGTCCCAGGGTTAGGTAAGGTTGGAGTTGGAAGATTAGATAAGATAAGGTTGAGGTTAGGTTAGGTTAGGTAAAGGTTAGGTAAGGTTGAGGTTAGGTTAGGGTTGGGTTAGGTTAAGGTTAGGTTAGGTTAGATTAAGTTAGGGTTTAGGGTTTAGGGTTTAGGGTTTAGGGTTTAGGGTTTAGGGTTTAGGGTTTAGGTTAGGTTAGGTTAGGTTAGGGTTAGGTTAGGTCAGGTTAGGGTTAGGTTAGGTTAGGTTGGGATTGGGGTTATTGGGTTAGGGTTAGGTTAGGTTGGAGGATTCGGAGTTAGGAATTCAGGTTAGGTTCAGGTCCGAAGGTTAGGTTTAGGTTTTAGGTTTAGGGTTGGGTTAGGTTAGGTTAGGTAAAGGTTATGTTATGTTGCAGGTTCAGGTTAGGTTAGGGTTAGGTTAGGCTAGGTTAGGTAACTTGGGTTATGTTAGGTTAGGTTAGGATTTAGGTTAGGTTAGGTTAGGTTAGGTTAGGATTGAGGTTAGGTTAGGTTAAGGTTAGGGTTAGGTTAGGTTGGAAGGAGTTAGGTTGGGACAGGTTCAAGTTAGGTCAGGATTAGATAAGGTTGGGATTGGGTTAGGTTAGGTTAGGGTTTAGGTTAGGTTAAGGTTAAGGTTAGGTTAGGTTAGGTTAGGTTAGGTTAGGTTAGGGTTAGGTTAGGTAAGGTTAGGTCAGGAACTTAGAATGAAGGTTAGGTTAGGTTGATTGGGTTAGGTTGAGGTTAAGGTTAAGGTTGGGATTGGGGTTAGGTTAAGGTTACCCAGGTTAGGTTGGTTCAAGTTGGGTTAAGGTTAGGTTAAGGTTAGGTTGGGTTGAGTTGGGATTGGATTTAGGTTAGGGTTGGGATTAGGGTTGGGTTTAGGTTGGATCAAAAGCCTTTGAATGCCAGAGGACATAGATGAAGGATGGAAGGAAGTCACCGTCAGTGTCACTAGACGCCATCCTAGATACACTAGCACTGGGACAAGCGGAACATCTTGTCTGAACTGCCTGAAGAATGGCACTTATTTTCCGAAGTCAAGTTGCATGGGGAGAAACGTCTTTACTGCGTGATACCATGGAACAAAAGAACAAAAAGGAACAATACCGTGACTGGAACAATACACAAATAACCCGCATACGACGACATTTCGGTCCGACTTGGATCATATACAAGCCACACTGTGACTTTGTAAATGGTCCGAGTAAGACCGAAACGTCATCAACTTCTCTCCCATGTGCGGGTTATTTGCGTACCATGATCAAGGTAACTGTGATGCCCTGGGTTTTGTTTTCCCATGGAACCTGAGTATCAGTGCCACAGCTACTCGTTTATGTAGCCGTTTTTCCCAACCTCTTTTCCCGTGGGCAGAGTTGGGTGGCGGGGAAGGTTGATGGTGACCTGCCGTGATAGCCCAGGCTACAAACCCGTCTGCCTCCGCTCCTGTGCTCCCTCACCTCCACTATTATCATTATTCCCAGCCAGCTTCACGCTCCCTGCGGAGCACAACATCTGCAGGGGATCAAAATGACTCTCTGGATGCTGTTCAAGGAGTGGAGAGGACCGGGGGGGGAGGGGGGAAAGGAGGTGCTAGGGAACAGAAAGAGGTCCAAGGGAACAAAGAGACACTCTCTCTCTTTCTCTCCCTTTCTCTCTCTCTCTCTCTCCTTTTCTCTCCTTCTCTCCCTGTCTCTCTCTCTTTCCCTTTCTCTCTCTCTCTCTCTCTCTCTCTCTCTCTCTCTCTCTCTCTCTCTCTCTCACACACACACACACACACAGCACAAATTTCTCACAGGAGCATAATTACAAACACACATTAGAAACACTAGAATACATGACATATTATTAAGCCATATACATTTCTTTTTCAAATTTACAGACCATAGATGTTATGGATCGAGGGATAACTCAAGAGGAAATATTTGCTGTACTTACCGTGAACAAGTTGTTATTTTCTGCTGGCGCTTCAATGTGTGTGCCGCGGTGAGGGGTCAATCAATCTGTAAAGTTTACCTGCAATTACCTTATGTTGATGAAGAGGCTAATGAAGTGATGTTGCACGTCATTAACTCAGTTGCAACACGCTGTGACACTCTCTTGATGAGAGGGCAGAGTGTGCAATGGGTTGCGTTTTGGTGTTGATGTAGTTTGATATCTTGACTGAGGAGACGTTCCGCCTGCTTAGCAGGCTTCTTCAGTCGAGATACAGAGATAATAGAAGTCTTGGAAGACGTACAGTAGAGGTGGTGATCAGTTCTTCAGCCTAGATAAGTAAGTTTGAAGTGGTCAGCCCTGCAGCCGTTTTGTGTCTTCAGTTCCGTAGCTTCGGTGAATTTTGGATTTGAGAACTTGCCAAGTATGAGCCGTCAGTGGTCCTTTACGCTTGGCTTCTCACGTTCTTGGGTTATTATTCTGTGGTGGGAACAGTGTTATACTTTTTGCCACCCTCACATCCTTACATCACAACATTTCTCAGGTTTATACCTGTGTTGTTGCATCAAGAACTACCTTGAATTACCAGAGTTTTGTTGCAGAATTCCAGGTGCGTTACCTGAGGTGACGCAGGCGAGCAGCTCTACCGGGTGTCCTACCAGGTATTAAATAATCTCCGGCGTTGGTAGAGGGAAATGCATTTAAATTCTCTCTTGTTACAATAGCCAAAATTAGCCTCGTTTTCAAGTCCTTCTGGCAGTGTGGCAAATACACAGATGACCACCCCTGGGATTATAACCTCCACGGTAATACGACCAGCCCTGTAATACGACCAGCCCTGTAATACGACCAGCCCTGTAATACGACCAGCCCTGTAATACGACCAGCCCTGTAATACGACCAGCCCTGTAATACGACCAGCCCTGTAATACGACCAGCCCTGTAATACGACCAGCCCTGTAATACGACCAGCCCTGTAATACGACCAGCCCTGTAATACGACCAGCCCTGTAATACGACCAGCCCTGTAATACGACCACCCCTGTAATACGACCACCCCTGTAATACGACCACCCCTGTAATACGACCACCCCTGGCAGTGAAGGGTAACTAAGTCATGGCCCTGGCAGTGAAGGGTAACTAAGTCATGGTCCTGGCAGTGAAGGGTCACTAAGTCATGGTCCTGGCAGTGAAGGGTCACTAAGTCATGGTCCTGGCAGTGAAGGATCACTCAGTCATGGTCCTGATAATGAAGGATCACTAAGTGATGGTCCTGGCATTGAAGGATCACCCAGTCATGGTCCTGGCAGTGAAGAATCACTCAGTCATGGTCCTGGTAGTGAAGGATCACTCAGTCATGGTCCTGATAATGAAGGATCACCCAGTCATGGTCCTGATAATGAAGGATCACTAAGTGATGGTCCTGGCAGTGAAGGATCAACCAGTCATGGTCCTGATAGTGAAGGATCACCCAGTCATGGTCCTGGCAGTGAAGAATCACTCAGTCATGGTCCTGGCAGTGAAGGATCAACCAGTCATGGTCCTGGCAGTGAAGGATCACTCAGTCATGGCCATGGCAGTGAAGGATCACTCAGTCATGGTCCTGGTAGTGAAGGATCACTAAGTCATGGTCCTGGCAGTGAAAGATCACTCAGTCATGGTCCTGGCAGTGAAGGATCACTCAGTCATGGTCCTGGCAGTGAAGAATCACTCAATCATGGTCCTGACAGTGAAGGATCATTCAGTCATGGTCCTGGCAGTGAAGAATCACTCAGTCATGGTCCTGGCAGTGAAGAATCACTCAGTAATGGTCCTGGCAGTGAAGGGTCACTAAGTCATGGTCCTGGCAGTGAAGGATCACTCAGTCATGGTCATGGTAGTGAAGGATCACCCAGTCATGGTCCTGGCAGTGAAGGATCACCCAGTCATGGTCCTGGCAGTGAAGTATCACTAAGTCATGGTCCTGGTAGTGAAGGATCACTCAGTGATGGTCCTGATAATGAAGGATCACCCAGTCATGGTCCTGATAATGAAGGATCACTAAGTGATGGTCCTGGCAGTGAAGGATCACCCAGTCATGGTCCTGGCAGTGACGAATTACTCAGTCCTGGTCCTGGTAGTGAAGGATCACTCAGTCATGGTCCTGATAATGAAGGATCACCCAGTCATGGTCCTGATAATGAAGGATCACTAAGTGATGGTCCTGGCAGTGAAGGATCAACCAGTCATGGTCCTGATAGTGAAGGATCACCCAGTCATGGTCCTGGCAGTGAAGAATCACTCAGTCATGGTCCTGGCAGTGAAGGATCAACCAGTCATGGTCCTGGCAGTGAAGGATCACTCAGTCATGGCTATGGCAGTGAAGGATCACTAAGTCATGGTCCTGGCAGTGAAAGATCACTCAGTCATGGTCCTGGCAGTGAAGGATCACTCAGTCATGGTCCTGGCAGTGAAGAATCACTAAGGCATGGTCCTGGTAGTGAAGGATCATTCAGTGATGATCCTGGCAGTGAAGAATCACTCAATCATGGTCCTGGCAGTGAAGGATCACTCACTCATGGTCCTGTCAGTGAAGGATCACCCAGTCATGGTCCTGGCAGTGAAGGATCACCCAGTCATGGTCCTAGCAGTGAAGAATAACTCAATCATGGTCCTGGCAGTGAAGGATCACTCACTCATGGTCCTGTCAGTGAAGGATCACTCACTCATGGTCCTGTCAGTGAAGGATCACCCAGTCATGGTCCTGGCAGTGAAGGATCACTAACTCATGGTCCTGGTAGTGAAGGATCACTCAGTCATGGTCCTGGTAGTGAAGGATCACTCACTCATGGTCCTGTCAGTGAAGGATCACCCAGTCATGGTCCTGATAGTGAAGGATCACTAAGTGATGGTCCTGGCAGTGAAGGATCACTCAGTCATGGTCCTGGCAGTGAAGGATCAACCAGTCATGGTCCTGATAGTGAAGGATCACCCAGTCATGGTCCTGGCAGTGAAGAATCACTCAGTCATGGTCCTGGCAGTGAAGGATCACTCAGTCATGGTCCTGGCAGTGAAGGATCAACCAGTCATGGTCCTGGAAGTTAAGGATCACTCAGTCATGGCCATGGCAGTGAAGGATCACTCAATCATGGTCCTGGTAGTGAAGGATCACTAAGTCATGGTCCTGGCAGTGAAGGATCACTCAGTCATGGTCGTGGTAGTGAAGGATCACTCAGTCATAGTCCTGGCAGTGAAGAATCACTAAGGCATGGTCCTGGTAGTGAAGGATCACTCAGTCATGGTCCTGGTAGCGAAGGATCATTCAGTGATGATCCTGGCAGTGAAGAATCACTCAATCATGGTCCTGGCAGTGAAGGATCACTCACTCATGGTCCTGTCAGTGAAGGATCACTCAGTCATGGTCCTGGTAGCGAAGGATCATTCAGTGATGATCCTGGCAGTGAAGAATTACTCAATCATGGTCCTGGCAGTGAAGGATCACTCACTCATGGTCCTGTCAGTGAAGGATCACTCAGTCATGGTCCTGGAAGTGAAGGATCACTCAATCATGGTCCTGGTAGTGAAGGATCACTCAGTGATGGTCCTGGCAGTGAAGAATCACTCAATCATGGTTCTGGCTGTGAAGGATCACTCAATCATGGTCCAGTCAGTGAAGGATCACTCAGTCATGGTCCTGGTAGTGAAGGATCATTCAGTGATGGTCCAGTCAGTGTAGAATCACTCAATCATGGTCCTGGCAGTGAAGGATCACTCAGTCATGGTCCTGGTAGTGAAGGATCACTCAGTCATGGTCATGTCTGGTGTATCACTCACTAATGGTCTTACCAATAGTGGATCACTTGCTAATTGTCCTGTCAGTGGTGGATTACTCACTCATGGTCCCGTCAGAGGCATATTAGACAGGCCTTTACGTCCACTATTCAATTTTGGATGAGCCCCTTTTCCGGTGATCTGCCTAACATAGCCTCCGCTATGGCCAACTAGATCAAAATTTCTACTAGCAAAATTAGTTAGCAAGGGAGATATACATAGCGTGTAGGCCTGGCCAAGGACTGAGCCGCAGGGGGCGTTGACCCCCGGAACCGTCAACAAGTAGCCGACAGAAAGAAACCGTAGCTGCACCATCTTTATCAACACAACTGAAAATATAGTTGATTTTCGTGTGATGTTCAAGATTGCACGTTTGCAACATTTCGGGTTGCCTTAACCGGGGAAACGTTTCGCCCGTACAAACCCAAGTGACGCACATGGGGAGTTATTCTTCAACCTGAGTATTATCCATCATGAATATTACGACACTTGTCTGGGACTCACACTTACCAAATGAGCCGTACACGCCCTTGCAATATCGTGGTGAATACATAAGTTACCAGATTATACATAACTTACCAGGTTATACATAACTTACCAGGTTATACATAAGTTACCAGGTTATAGACCAAGCCGTGACATTCAAATATTATTATTATTTATACAGTAAATATTTATTGTTCTACAAACGCTGGTGAATTTATTGATTGGTGGTTATGGGAGTGAAATTTTATTGCTGGGAGAGAGAGAGAGAGAGAGAGAGAGAGAGAGAGAGAGAGAGAGAGAGAGAGAGAGAGAGAGAGAGAGAGAGATTCATATATGCAGCCTTTTACGTCTATAAGAAAATTTTAACACCACACCGTTACTGTGTATCCCGTATCTCATCCTATGGAGGGTAGCGCTAGAAAATATGGATGCACAACAGACCTAGGAAGTAGGCCCCCAAAAAATGATTATCACGACTACATCTAGATTTTTATCTACAATTGTCTTAACCGTAGCAAATTTAGGTTACTTGCTTAATATGTCTGGTATCTTGTTGTACTACCTTTATAGTCCTCAATAAGTGGGCAGTCAAGGACACAGTGTCCAAGATAGTGACCACAGGGCTGGCCACATACTTTCCATTAAGTTTGACATCTGTGAGAGTCCCAGAAGTACTTGTAACCAAATCTCAGTCTAGCTATTGCGACATCAGTTAGTCTGCTAACAGATTAGGTTAGTTCCTAACAACGTTCGTCTACGTTTATCATAGTGAGTTTGGGTTAGCAAAGTCAGAACTTTCAGATAAGTTGGAGTCTAAGGGAAAAGACAAAATAGAACGCCCCTCTCCCTAGAAACAGTTGCTGTACGTATTATATATATCCTATGTACGTGTGCGTGTACAGAGAAACACACACACACACATACACACACAAAGAGGAGAAAGTGACCATAAAAATCTAACTTATAGTTTGAAAATCTAGCTAAAAAGGGGATATTTTATCACCTTGAAATAAAGAGAGAGCCGCCACTTTGTTAGTGAACACCACAGTGTCGACACATGCGCCAGACAACAAGTGTTATCTTAGAAACACGTGAGTACAAACAGGTGCATGAACTGAAAGGATCAGATACATAGTCACTGAGGTAGGTAAGCTGAGAGGCAGGTGTCAGGGGTTCTATGATCAGAACTCTGCAGCCACGTCTATGAAGGTAAGTACGTAGGTACTGCTGTCACGACCACGATCACTCATTGCTCTCCACTAGGTTCCACCACCACCACCACCACCACCACTACTACCACCACCAGTGGGTACTACCACCTTCACCACTACTAATACGTACCACCACCATCACTACCACCACTACGTACTACCACCACCATCACCACTACTAACACGTACCACCACCATCACCATCACCACTGCCAACTATCACCATCACTACTACCACCTACCACCATCATCACTACCACTACTACCATCCTAAACCTCCCAAGCAGTGCTGACATCATGTTACCTCGCACTGTCGAAACATGTCACGAATGTTTTTATCAGTCACGATATGTATGAAACAAGTGACACACCAGGTGTGTGTGTGTGTGTGTGTGTGTGTGTGTGTGTGTGTGTGTGTGTGTGTGTGTGTGTGTGTGTGTGTGTGTGTGTGTGTGTGTGTGTGTGTGTGTGTGTGCGTGTGTGTGTGTGTGTGTGTTAGAGGGGAATCAGGTATTTAGAGATAGTGGGAAGTCATCTCATGTGCGCTGTAAGTGGTGAGGGTTCATGTCGTGTGTTGTGAGTGGAGGTTCACATTATGTGCTGGGATGAGGAGGATGGTCTCACATCAGGTGTGGTAGGGGGCCGCGCGTCATGTGTTGTTGGGGGAAGGGGTAGGGGTGGGGGTTGGTCCCTGGAACGAGACATGGAACTCCCCCACCATTTTTCATCCCTGCTTTCCCTTCTCCTTTGTCTTGTTGCAACTCTGGCAACAATAGTTTGAAGTTCGTTGGGATGATACTCTCTTCGTGTCAGCGAAGGTGTCAGCGAAGGTGTCAGCGATGGTGTCAGCGAAGGTGTCAGCGAAGATGTCAGGGGGAATGGAGAGGAGGGGAAAAACAATGAGAAGGGATGACGAGGAGTGGTTCACGGGAGGCTTCAGAAATGCGACTGAAAATTTCAGTTGTAACAGGTACACCCCATATCCACCCCGTGAACGGCATTGCAAAAGACGAGTCATACAGAAAAGGCCGATGAATTATGCATTTAAAAATGGTAAATAAGAGTACAGAACTCTTTCAGATTTTGCCTCCGTACTGGCTAGTTTATTGTGCACCGCATATCCATCCTGTGGACCGTAGAGCAAGAGCATATGGATACGCAAAAGGCCTAGGAACTAGGCCTCAAAAGAGATTGTAGCAGTTCATCTACAATCTTTTATCTGTTGCAAACAAGTTTAGGATATTTGGATAGTATGTCTGGTATCTTATTTTCATTAATAAGATACCGTGTCATATATTTCTATAATCCTCTTTAAGTGGACAATTAAGCACATAGTGTTCAAGACAAAGACCATAAGTGATCATCATTTGTGTGTCTGTTAAACTACCAGAAGTACTTGCAGTCAAGCCTAAGCTTAGTTACTAATATCAGTCTGTTCACTTTACAAGTTACTCCGTAAACTAATCCACATTCAAGATATCACAGTGATAGATCTACCCAGGCTTCTAACCGCATTTCTTTGATATTCCTTTCCCCTCTTTCCTAATTCTCTCAAAAAACAGCTCAGCCAAGGTTGGATTCAGTTTATCTGTGAATGCATATGTGTCATGGTACCGTCTAAAAGATTTGGTGACAGAATGACTAAAATATAAATGAATTTAATTCCTTTTTCATATCCCTGTGTCATCCTTTCAATTTTTTGAGTAATTTTTCTCATTATTCCTGTTCTTTCTCAGTGCCTTTCCCCTGTATTCTTTTCCTTCACCTCACGCCTTTCTTCATCCTCGTACGCCTGTTGATTCTGTTGTTCCCCCTGCTTTTCTTTCTGCTTCTCTTATTCCTTCTTGCTCCTTCCTTCCTGCTTCTCCTCCTCCCAGTGCTCCTCTTATTCCTTCCTGCTTCTCCTCCTCCCAGTGCTCCTCTTATTCCTTCCTGCTTCTCCTCCTCCCAGTGCTCCTCTTATTCCTTCCTGCTTCTCCTCCTCCCAGTGCTCCTCTTATTCCTTCCTGCTTCTCCTCCTCCCAGTGCTCCTCTTATTGCTTCCTGCTTCTCCTCCTCCCAGTGCTCCTCTTATTCCTTCCTGCTTCTCCTCCTCCCAGTGCTCCTCTTATTCCTTCCTGCTTCTCCTCCTCCCAGTGCTCCTCTTATTGCTTCCTGCTTCTCCTCCTCCCAGTGCTCCTCTTATTCCTTCCTGCTTCTCCTCCTCCCAGTGCTCCTCTTATTCCTTCCTGCTTCTCCTCCTCCCAGTGCTCCTCTTATTCCTTCCTGCTTCTCCTCCTCCCAGTGCTCCTCTTATTCCTTCCTGCTTCTCCTCCTCCCAGTGCTCCTCTTATTCCTTCCTGCTTCTCCTCCTCCCAGTGCTCCTCCTGCTCCGCTCGATCGACCCATCGTCCCTGAGGTCCGAAGAACCATCAGCCCTCATGGTATTCCGATAACATGGTAGCTGGTGTTTCTTCTGCTAACAGCGCGTGAAGCTGCACCCAGGGGCCTGTCTTCGTAGCCCACCCGGGTCTTGCTTCCTGCTGGAGAGGGAGTAGAAAGGGACCTCCTGACGGAAGGTTGTGTTGGGTGGGTCTTAAAGTGCCTCGTATCTGTTATGATCTCAGAGGGCCAGAGTGTTGATGATGAGGGCTCTTGTGGTGGTGGTAGTGTTGATGGTGTGTTGTTCTGTGTTGCTGCTGCTGCTAGTGTGTGTGTGTGTGGGGGGGGGTGTGGGTGTGTGGGTGTGGGTGTGTGTGGGTGTGGGTGTGTGTGTGTGTGTGAGTGTGTGTGTATGTGTGTGTTTGTGTGTGTGTGTATGTATGTTTCTCTCTACAACTATCTTATCTGCTTGATTATATTGCACCATTCCATTCTTTTTCATCTCCGCTTCTTCCGTTGTACCTCCTTTTCCTCCTCCCCATCTCTCTTTCTCTCTCTCCCTTTACCTATTCCACCTCCCAACCTCCCCTTTCTCTTCACATCTCTACCTCCTTCCATCCTCCACTTCCTCGCTCCTATCGTAGTCTTTTTCCTTCTCTTCCTCCTCCTCCTCCTCCCACTCTTCTTTTTCATTGTTTTCTCTCACAACAACACAACAAAATGTCAAGTCTTTCAGCCTTTTCAAAAGTGACAACAAAAACTTCCCTTTTTCACCTCCTCAGTTGGTTCAGAACTTGTCTCGCTCCTATTCATCTACCAGTTGGGCCAAGTCAGGTCACTTGCAAGCAACCAGAAGCCCTCACCACCCACCCTGCCACCCACACAGCACTGACTCCTTCAACCTATTCTGCCACCCATCATAACCCAACTTTTTTACCTGCCACCGTCTCCTTTCTTTCCCCTTTCTATCCTATTCCTCGTCTACTTTCTTCTCAATTTCTCTTTTTCCTCTCCTCTACTCTCTTCATCCCTACACTTCAACATCTCTCTCCCCCTCCTCTCCACTCGTACCTCTCCTCCCTTACCACCCCATCCAAACCCTCTATCCTTAACCCTCACTGCACCTCTCCCCACCTTCCCACCTTATCCTCTCACCTCCCCTACACTTTGCTACTCCTGCACAACATCCTCCCTTCTCCCTCCCTCCACATCTTCCTACCCCCATCTCCCTCCCCCACACAGGAGCGGAGTTGGTGACAGGTGAGTTAATAAATGATAGTCGGGAAGCCTTTGATTATCCAGCACTGTATATATTGCACACAACAGCCTTAAAAGGTGGCCACCCGCGTCCTGATAACATCACCCCAACCCCTCTGAGGGTGGGGGAGGGTGGGGGAGGGTGGGAAGGGAGAGAGAGAGAGAGAGAGAGAGAGAGAGAGAGAGAGAGAGAGAGACAGACAGACAGACAGAGAGAGGCACAGAGGGAGATTCGAGTCTGGAACACAATCGTACATCATTATGATGTCAAAGAGATAAAGTCAATTGATCAAATGAAAATGCTGGCTCACAGATGGCTCCAACTTCATCCTGTTCCTTACCTGCATGTCTCATAACAATAAAAATACTTTCAAATGAGCTGATGTAGGTAACATCTCTTAACTTGTCAATAAAGTTAGGAATCCTTAACCTGTAAATAGCTTGTCAATAAAGTTAGGAATCCTTAACCTGTAAATAGCTTGTCAATAAAGTTAAGAATCCTTAACCTGTAAATAGCTTGTCAATAAAGTTAGGAATCCTTAACCTGTAAATAGCTTCTCAATAAAGTTAAGAATCCTTAACCTGTAAATAGCTTGTCAATAAAGTTAGGAATCCTTAACCTGTAAATAGCTTATCAATAAAGCTAGGGATCCTTAACCTGTAAATAGCTTATAAATAAAGCTAGGGATCCTTAACCTGTAAATAGCTTATCAATAAAGCTAGGGATCCTTAACCTGTAAATAGCTTGTCAATAAAGCTAGGGATCCTTAACCTAACCTTGTCAAACCCTGTGTAAAAAAAACAAAAGACATCAGTCCGTCTGTTCACATTGCAAGTTGCTCCATAGATATCCTGATCTACGTTCATGTTGTTATACAGATCTACTCAAACTTCTCCCTGTATTATCCTACAACCTCCAGGTTCATTATTTACTTCTCTCCCAATATTACTCCTAATGCTAAACACACACACACACCAAACTAGCATTCATCGTTTTCCTTCACGTTACGTTTATTGGTTAATTTCTTACCTTTACCACGATGGAGTAATATAGTGAGTCGTGGAATCTATGAGAAGTGTACATTAATTCCCGTGTTTCTGATTGTGGCCTAGCTGCACCTGACTTCTCCAATGAGCGCATTGTTAGAGTCATTATGAGTGCATTGTTAGAGTCATTATGAGCACATTATTAGAGTCATTATGAGCTCATTGTTAGAGTCATTATGAGCACATATTAGAGTCATTATGTGAGTCAGGAGCCTTCACTAGTTCTCTGTTTTCCATGTAAATCAGACGCTATATGACCCTTACAGGTTTAGCTCAACCCTTACTAATATAATAGTCATTAATACCAGATTTCTTTTTATCAGGAAGCAGCTTGAAAGTGGGCGGGATTATTTGATTCATGGGAAAGCTTTAAACCCAAAGGGGGTCATACAGTGGCTGGAGAAATGGAGGTAATTAGGTTTGAACCCGATGAATGGTAAGTCGCTTGCAATTCCTTGGATCAGAAACCCTTAATTGGCATTAAGGTACTCTCTTAAAGAGATGGGGCGAAGCAACAAAATAGTATATATATATATATATATATATATATATATATATATATATATATATATATATATATATATATATATATATATATATATATATATATATATATATATATATATATATATATATATATATATATATATATATATATATATATATATATATATATATATATATATATATATATATATATATATATATATATAACCATCACACACAAAAGCATTTCCTGGTGCCTCTGCGGCACATTTCCGTCCCTGAGTGCCATCTAATGGCTCTGGCATCCCGATGCCCACCCTTCATACAGTCCCAGTCTATTTAACTCCTCTAGGTACCTCGTACGTTGGTATCATGTCTCCCCTGATCACCGAGCCTCAACTCTTTCAGTCTCTGCTCGTAAACCTTTGGATTTTTCTTAGGTTCTCTAAATTCTTGATGGAGTGTGGCTCTAGAGTGGCTCTGCATACTCTATGAGAGGTCTGATGT